>NW_026782327.1:0-109746 GCF_031769215.1 Ylistrum balloti | reverse complement strand
GATCCTCAGACCAACAAGGTTGGATCAAAACCTGTACATGTAGACAGACTAAAATGTGCTTATGTGCGTGCTCCCACCCCAACAGACTATTTCCATATCACATCCACTGTCAAAGTTGACTCTGCCGTCCAAACTGAGGATGTTGTGCTGGATCTTCCTGACAAGCATGAAAGTGACTCGCATCTTTCAACTATTGCGGAATTTTCTTTGGCCGATTCCTCGCACATCAAAGATTCTCAACTTCCTCCTGAGTTTTCAGAATTGGATCAGGGAATGAAATCTGAAACTGTTGACCATTCTGGTCCGCCTGTTGGTGTATTACCACGCGCTCGTCGTGTCATAAAGAAACCTGTACGGTTTCGTGATTCCAGCAATGTGGATCTTTGTTCATCATCATCTTCCTCCAGTGACCATCATTACTACAAGATTAAACGAGTTTTAGCTCAGAGAGGGACTGGACTTGACATAAAATACCTTGTTCACTTCGTTGGAGAGCCCTCGCAAAATGCTCGTTGGGTCCGATTGGCAGATTTGAACCCGGCCGCTATTCGAGCAATGTCTAGGAAACCACCAAAGGTTGTTCAGTGACATTCGATTTTATGACAATATATAGGATGTGTCTATTAACAATGTTTCATTATTCATTGATATTGAATTTTGATAGGTACTGAATTTTGATATGTGCTACAACTATTTTGATATTGTTACACTAGGATTACCCCTACATTTTATGATGACATGCATACCTTCATTTTCATGAATGGAATATGTGCTTAAGGAATGAATAATTCTTTTTTTTTATTTTTTTTTTTTTCCTACCATGTACAAGAATGCATTATACGTAAATTGTCATCGCTACTGAGTTTTTCTAAAGAATTCATCTGATGGCAAATAATGTATGTTTCCACAGAGCTATAATGTTCCTACCAAGATTTCCAAAATTTTTGTATAATTTCTTTATTATATAATCTTAATGCCTTTATAAGCAACATGCAATTTAGATGTCTTGCTAGTATGATCCCACTACAATATTGATTATTTTCAATTTAACATGCTTATGCATTCTACTCAAACATTTAGATGCATTGCATGGGTATCATTTTAGAGTAATAAGTGTTCTTTTGTTTCATGAATGAAGTTTTTTTTGAAAAAAAAAAAAAATTAGCATAGTGAACCATTTTGTAATCTTTAATGATGTCATGCTGTTTACAAACTTTTATTGTTCACCGAGAATCCATTGTGATGCATATATAATACTTCAAATCAAATGTTAATCTTTGCATGTGGTAGAGTAGAAGTGGAAATTTCAGAATAAGCTGTTGCTTGGTAGGAGGATGTTTACCATGATGATATAATACAGTATTCTTTATATACCAGTTGTGAGATCAGGCTTGCTTAGTGAATTATACTTCTTGTATACCATTATGATTTATGCCAGAAAATGAATATGACATCAAAGATGTTGAGTAAAGCTGACTAATTGTCCAGGCAGCGTATGTGTGAGAGTATGTATACCTTCAGCGCTGGGGTAATTTTGTAAGTGTTTTGAATGAAATGATGGTTTTGCATAATTTCTCAATTTTCCCCATCTATATCTTGATAACTTAAAACATAGTGAGTGCATTATTTGTACTTTCTACTGGTTTGTAGGATAACCATGCAGCTGTTACAGCTGGTTCCTGCTTATAGTTCTTAATGGATACTTGAAGAAATTGTTATCATGCATCAAATGTATTATCTAAGTTGATCTTGTGGTATTTTTCCTATTTTTGCTTCCTCATGTAGATTGTTCATTATTGATTTGAATGATGTTTCTTCTTTCCTGCATTTCATCGCCAGTCATAAAATTTGTATTCCTCAAATTTTTCAGTTGGGGGCGGGATGTAGTGTATATGGCTGTATACTGGTGATGAAATGTAGGCAAGTCGAATTCCGGAACATATGCCCGTCTCCGGGTCCTTTATGAGTATTAGGTGACACCTGTGAAAATTTGTAGAACTTCCGGTGAAAAATAAAATGGAGCACGTGGTTAAATGTGATGTGTGCTGGTCTTCTCTACAATTTTAATTACTTTAACTACAAACATTACACGGTCTATTTGTCAGCATCTTTATCGTGTATGTTCTGAACGTAATCTTAATACTACAATTCGACAGTGACATTGATTCATCTCCTTCCTGAAATCCGTGAAGAACTATCCCGACCCCTCCAAAGATGCCTGTTGACGATAAAGGGTTATGACAAGTAGGTAAAGTCCAGTGTAGGCGTGGTCATCTATATAATTGTCTCGACTGCTTCCTCTGTTGTTCCATTCCCATGGAACTGACGTCTTTAACGACAGTTAAACACTCGATAAGGTTGCCATCAGACTGGTTGTGTTCATTGTAAGCAGAGGGAAAAAATGACTTACACGAAGAATGTATTTCTAACAGTAATAACCAATTCCTTAGTATTCAAGCAAATGGACGTGTTTTAAAACTTATTTTCATTCGTCCTTATTCCTGATTGATTTATCATTTTCATCAGAACTTTATTTTGAATCCATACTGTGTATGATCAGTAACAGTTTTCTACTATTTTGTTCCATGTTATTTTCCTCAGAAAAGGATTATAATCTAAAGAAGAATATTTGACATTGCTATGACCATCCCCAACCCTTCTCAATCTGTCGCCCTGCCTGTATGTGTTTTATTATATGTTGTGCAGCAATGAATATAATTACAGAATGTATTACCTTATCTGTCGAATCTAAGAGAAACCAAAGGAAATCATAACTCGCTCAATTAAAATCACTAATTGTCACTTTAAGAGAATGACAATACAGTAATTTATCCATGATGATATGGTTTGCTTGAGATGTCACATCTTCTGAAACAATTGACCTTACATCACAATGCTTTCTAACCTGATAACAGTGCCGTCTATTGATGTTGGAGAGGGAACTAAACGGTTAGTGCCAATGAAACTAATGATACTGGCTTAGAACAAATATAAGACCTTACGACAACAGTGTCTAGCAACACAACAGATCTTGGATAACTTGGGACATGTCCCGACATAATTGAAGATGCCATGTGCGACAAGTTGTGGACACGAGGAAAAGAACTTGTTTAATCCTTTGATGTCTCAGGGTCGAGAAACAGTATACTATATTTGCTTTGAAATGGTGTCGTTCCTTTGTAATCTTTAAAAAGGAGCGCAACATCCTGTGATTGGTTTACTTTTTTCTCCTGGAACAAATCAAATTGCTTCGCTTGTGCTTTCAATTTTGCCGTGACACGATCCAGAGGTGTAGAGAGCGAAAGTGATAGTAACCCCTGGTGTATTGAGGATACATGACAGTTGAGATACACGATAACGGTAGATGAATTGAACTTAGAACATTAAATTGAAATTCCACTACATTTTATGTGTTCCAATACATTTTATTTGTCAATGTTAACAGCTTTGTCAAATATAATTCATCTATAGATTAAACTTATTACAGTATCTCCTCACATAGGGGCGAATTCCCAACACAAGGTCCATATGTATGCATTACGCTGTATTTCCCCATAATTAATAGTACTTCTTACATTACTATAAAAGGAAGGTGAACATAATTGTCCAGGGAGACGTCTTCCAGTTTGCTATATTGACAACATTTCCTGAAAGCTGTACTTTCGACCAAGCTGTATTTTGGTGACATTAGCCTGGAAAGCTTTCCTTGTGACATTGTCGTATGAGCTATATAGGAGGTAATGTCCTCTTAATTTTATCACTGACAATGTTCTGTGAGATATATTGATGACAATGTCCTGTGAGATATATTCAGGAACTCTCCTCTAAGCTATATTGATAACACTGCCGTTTAAGCTGTATTGGTGACATTCTCAAGTGTACACACCTGTTATGTAAATGTAAAAAAAAAAAAGAGACACCAAAATTTGATACAGGTTTTAGTCACTGTATTTCTGAAGTTTTGACAGGTGTACATTTGTACACTAACATGTGTCATAGCAATGATGAGTCAAACCAATCACACAAGTGAAAATAATTGTAACAAACATAAATATTAAAAATAATTTCTTCAGAAAGCATTATCTTTGTACATCAGACTACATACTAAGCACACTGGTTTCTTACAGTTGTATTAATATTACACAAGAACATCTCTCTAGGTGTTTAAAACATTACCAGCATATTGTCAATGTATAACATTATCAGCTATATACTTGAAGATCACAATATTGAATTGGATCATAAAACAAAACTATTAACATGTATTTATCTACAATGATAGTGTTTTGTATAGACATTTTATGGCAATGTGTAGACAGGTATGCTGTCAATACTGTATCATTAATACCAGGTTTCTCTAGATATCATTAACACCAAAATTCAGTAATGTCAGGTTTCTCTAGATATCAGTATCGCCAGATTTCAGAAACAGCAGATTTCAATAATGTCATTTTTCTCTGGATATCAATAATGTCAGATTTCAGAAACGGCAGATATTGGTAATGTCAGATTTCTCTAGATAATAGTAAAGTCAGATTTCTCTAGATTGACCTGCTAAAATACTGAACATAATACCCTGTCACTTCAGGATTTGTTACTTACGAATAAAACTAAATGATGACTAGGGTAACATAAATACTTTATCAAACACACATTAACAAGTTTAACGAAGATCTATTATCAACACACTATTTCAATTAATGCCTTCAACAAAAGTTATTCATCAGAAATCAAAATGAATCTACAATGAAAAAAACAGAATAATCACTAGTACCTATATTTTTTAAGAAAGTTTTAATACTTTATCTGATATATTGTGCTATGCCAGATTATAATCAGATAAATTCTTATAAACTACAAGTCACATTTGTCCTCATGATATGAACTTTGATTGTTTGATGATTATAATGTAATTAACAACACTGAATTGATGAGCATGAACTTTTTCTATGATATTTAGAACAGATTATGCATATCGTCTTCTCTCATACTAGACACTTGAAATAATAAATAAAAAACACAAATTGAAGGAAAGAATAAAATGAGGTAGTATCATAATGAACGATACTATGGTAGCTATAATGAATATCAAACTAGGCAAGGTGACATAGAAAAATAAATTACATAACAAGGAATGAAACTAAAGCTTCAATGATATCACAATCCTTAAGTATCACGACAGTCTAATACCATTCTTCTAAATCTCTGAGCAGATGTCGGTCGTTGAGACTTAGCTGATGAAGGTGGTGTTGGAAGCATATTTGTATTTGGAGACAAGTCTGTAATGTTACCTGAGGCCATGTCAACAGACACAAGTTTGGCTCGTGCTGGACTTAAATCTCTATGTCTCATCTTCACCCTGCCACCAGCACTTTTAGCAGAACTTTCTCGAGAATCTGAACTGTAACGTTTTTCAGTAGGCACAAGATTGTCAGTTTTATCTGTAACGTTTTCCGTCATCCTTAGCGTATGTGAGGCTTTCATTGGTCCTTGTCTAGTCCCTGAAGAGGTCTCCAGTTTTTTATTAGCACTATATCCCCCATCTCTAGTCTTAAGGTGAGAATGATCAGTTCTAGTTCCCTTGGGACTTCCCGGACTTGCAGTTTCATCAGGTACAGTAACACCTGCAGATGGGGATCTGGTATCTGTGGCTACAGGAAGGGGTCTCCTATGAAAACAGCAACAAATACATGTTATTTCCATAAGACTTGTATATCATGATTAAAAATTGCAAGTTTAGGTATTTTTAAACCTCAATATTCCTTCTAAAAAAAACACAAAGAGTGCTAAAAAGATTTTTGGAAATCAATTTGTCTTGCTGTCTCCACATTTGATTCAAAATAAAAAAGTATGGATAAACACTACTAAGTGAAAGAACTTATTCAAATCATATATGGTACATACAGTGCTGATAAACTTCATTCTTTATTGAAACATGATACTTATTATAGTTAAAAACTTACAAGTTTAACACATATTTTGTACACCATTTCCAGTTAAACACATAATAAAAGAATTGATGTACAAACCTAAAAGCTTGAGGTGCAAATGGAGCCTTGACCTGAGGAAGTTTCTTTGGCATTCCATCAACTAACAAAGACTTCTCCATTTTGGAACGTTCTTGTTGTAAGTCTGTAAGATCAGCATTTAGTATTGTACATGCATTCTAAAATCATTCTAGAAAATCTCAAGAAGTCAAAATCTAAATAATTCTTCCTCCTGCAGTAAAAAATAGCACTTTAAATGTAACATTTCTTTTCTCTAAATTTGACACAACTACTGAGATTAGCCGTACTTCGAGAGAAGAACACCTATTTGATGAATTTTGAAAATAATAATAATAATGATTACAAAAAAAAAAAAATGTTAGGAAAAAATAAATGATAGAAATTACATCAGTATCAATTCTTCATTAAAAACCTATAAAACAATACTCCGAACCAACTTTTCACTAAACGTGGCTTCTCAAAATTGTTTTGTCTAGTTGAGACCAAATGTGAAAAGGCATAACAACATATGATATTTATGTATTATGCCAGATTTAAAAGAAATCATTTCTGTAAATTCTAAGATATCATTATATATAACATGTTTTGAAATATTATGTGTACAGATCATAAGACATAGGAAATTTGGGAATGTCCCCAACCCTGTTGAAGCAGCTATATTGACCAGGTGGTGATTTATTTGGTAGCTGATTCAACTGAGAGATTTTCAGCAAGATCTAGTTTAAGCCAGTTAATTAAAGAAACTGTACCAATCGCTCAGGTATTAACTTCAGAGTCAAAACACCCAAGACATTTCAATATTTACAGATGAACTATTTCAAAAGCTACAGTAAATCTGGTGAGCTCTGACCTGCTATAGTAGGTTCCCGAGAGAAAGTACCCTGGACCTCTGCTCTGTATGTAGCCTCATCTTCCAGACAATCCTGAAGAAACTTTATGTCTTTAAGCAACATTCTAGTCTCCTCTTCTAATGTTGACCTGTAAGCATCAAGATAGCACTTTGTAAGCAGCCATCATGGAAGGTTCCTTTCTATGTTTGGAACGTTTATACATGTACCAGGAATAATGACACTTAACATTTCAATAGGTTTCGACAATTATGTTTAAGAACTGTAAAATTAGAAAACCTTTTACAGAAAATACTTCCAATAATTTCACGTTTACAGTACCTTAAATGTTGAACAACTTCGTCAAAATGTAAAAAGTTGAGTTTATCATTCATTGAATCTATTTCTTCACTCAGTGTAGATGCTGCAGAAATTCTGAAAGAAAACAATCACATACGATATCAAATATCTACACACAATGAAAGATTCATTAAAACTGTGAAATAAATTAAATAGTATTTCAATCTAATTTTCCATTGTTTCATTTTAACTGGTAGATATTTTCTGAATAAAATTTCTTTTATTGACAAATCTTTTCTGTCAAGGAGGCAGTATGAAAGTTTTCACAAAGCGTCCGTTTGAAAGCATTACTGATTTTGATTAATGTAATAAGTGGCATAATGGAGATTATATTCTAAATAATATTTGTATCAAGTTTATTCCATAATATTACTTGTTGGAAGTTTGGTTCTGATTTCTGAAAGAATGGTGATTGATTGTCTGATTTTTTATGAAGAAAATAACAATCACAGCTCAGAACATTACCATAAATGTGTGACAATGAATCTAATGCACTTACTTACCAATGGCGATACATCCAGGTTGCTACACCAATATCAATGTCATCAAATTTGCTAAATTCTTGTATGTTTATCCTAAACTTCAGGAATATGGCAGTAAAGAGGTTATGATATAAACAACATATTCACAGATGTGTTGGTTTTGGAATCATGGACAATTAATGATCATAAATACCTGTCACTGCCTGTTGGTGTGACGATCATTGGTGTTTCTGAACCATCCCTTGAACGTGCAGTCCCTGGTCTGGACATACAACGGGAACCTGACCCTAAAAAGAACAAGGAAATTCAAGACCTAGTACATGCCTAATAACTATGACACTATAAATTTATTTTACAATAGTTGTAAAACCTATTAATACATGTAGCTTATTTAAATCAGACTTGTTGGTATAGATTGAAGCCCACAAGGAGACTTACTGTGGGAGAAAACCAGATTACCTCTGGGAAATAGGATTGCTTAATTTGTCTATGAAAATAGATCATGTGACATTTTGCATCAAAAAACTTACGTGCAGTATCCATGGCATACTCAATTATTTCTGTGCAGTGTTTGGCTTCCAGCAGTCTGTCTGGGTTGCTGAAAGGCAAATAAAAGCAATCAATCATTAATGCAGTTTGAATCTAGAAACAAAATCAAAACTATTAAAAAGTTAAGAATATAACATCATTCAAATAATTTCTGTGGTCACATCCACTCCTCTTCTTACAAATAATCAGACATATATTTTGGTCAAATGAAGTTAATCTTTTTTGAATTTTTATTCTGCGTTGGATATAAACCAACTGCCACTGGAGTAGTATTACTGATAACCTTATTTTGTACATCACCCTGTGTATCTTCCTATTGTCTACTTGAACCAAGTAATATGATTTTTATCGTAGTGACATATATAAATGTACTTAATTTCAATTAAATTTTGGTTCAGTGGAAACTATGACTTGACACTTAATGTTTATCACAATAAAAAAATTGATGCACATTAAACTTACAGGCCATTGTTCTTAGCTTTTTCTCTGATATTTTCTGCAAAAAAATTGATTTCTTGTACGAGTCTGTCCCTCAGTCCCGGGGGCTCTGGCAGCTTTACACGTTGATTGTCATTAGTTTCATCTCTATAGTCTCGCCATATCTCCAGCAATACATCAATCTGTGAATATATATCTTAAATTAAAATTTGCTGATAAAGAAACACAGAAAATAGCTTTGCTCATTTTCAAAAGACCACTGATAATATATTACATCTGATTAAATTATTAAGACTGATTATGTACATACCTCCTGGTGCAACTCCAAGCTCTGGTCCACCATTGATTCCCCGAGTAGGTTTTTGATTTCATCCTGTTCGTGTTTGGGGACATGTTGTTCAACAAGTTGCCACAAGGAAATGGGTGGATTATAACCCTGCAGATCAAAGGGTGGTTCATCCATCCTCAGTTATATAGCCATTCTACAGATCTAAAAAAAAAACATACACTTATTGATCATTCTCCTCATGTCACAAAATATGTTGAATTTGTGTAGTGATATGATTTTCGACATAACAGTATGTAGCGTTTTAGTCGCCTGTTGTATTTAAACCCATTTCATTTTGTACTGTAATTCGTCACAAAAATATACAATTTCACTTGGCCAGTGCCAGTAGAGGTGTAGATTCCTGTTCTGTTACATTGCGTTGTTGCCCAACGAATATCTACAGTTGTGGTATTTAGAGTCTCGATTGAGATTTAGGATGTCTCGAAAAAGAAGCGGTAAGCTAAAAGAGATTGTCGGTAAGCTAGCGAGTCCGACTGAAGACCAAAGGGTCGCTAGTTCAAACCCCAAATGGGACAGGGTATTTTTTTATCACTCCTTATTACATCTACAAGTCTTTACTCTGGAATTCCACATAGGCCTACATTTGTTTGTTTGGACTAGAAAACGGCACTTTATTATATTGTATTATCTCTATAGTAAGTTAGTACATGTAACTGGTTTTACATGTAAATGTTTTAGATTAAACTTTCTCAAACAATCCCTGGGAATTTCCATGGAACAGGCCAGTGAAAAAGTGTCACGATATAGGACACGCCTTCACACATACCTAGCTGTTACAAAACATATAATATTCCATCAATTGCTACTTTTGCGAAATTAACCTTAGAGCAAAAATTGTTGTTGTCATAGTTGTTAGGGAAACCAAAGCAGACGATGTCAGGTTCCAGTGGCTGACATGAATCCCACAAGTCGGTCAGAATAATTTCACACAATTGCTTACACGGCAGCCTAAAGATGATTTTGTCACAAAATATCCTTAAAATTATCCGTACATTCCAGAAAGTGCTTCTTGAATTAAACACCTAGCGCAGGTCAGTAGTGCAAGGTAAACGCCATCTTAAAATTCCTGTGTCACACGAACATAATTACCTGCTTTAAATGTCCCGGTCGTATATCAACACAAAAGAGGATAAACAGACGTAAGTTATATGATCCAGGCATAAATGTAGGCAATTTCATGATAAATACGAAGGATTGATCAAAACATCCTTCAAAACCCCTAGCTATATGTGAGAAATCCGGAACATTGTAATTGGGTAAGAAAATATGAGAACACAAAAACACCTGTTGACGAACGATAACTCTGCGTAAGTCCAAGTGGACTAAGACCACAATTAAATACTTCCGGGTTCAGTACCACGAATGAAGTCCCTAAAAAATGTATGTATATTTGGGAAAAAAAATAATATGCCTCTTTGAATTGGATGTTTGCCTATTAATTTGCTGTAGATGTGTTATAGAGATGATAATCTAGCTGTCAGTGTGTAAATCATTCATATTGAACATGTATTTTGTGCTGCAGGATCCGGTGTAAAAAGTCCAGTTTTCACCTTTACCCCTGACCCGGATGTATATAATTGACGTTGGTGACACACATGGAGGTATATCTCCAGAAAATGCCCAACATGATGGGTTGAAACTTTTACATTTTGCTTCTCAGATGTTGATCTTGGCCAGGTGAAATGGAAATTTGCAGATGAAACTTTGGGACTTAGTTATGAATTTTAATGTTACAATGAAACATATAGTGAAATTAATTGTGGTCTTAGTCCTTAATGACATGCCTAAAAATCCATGTTTTTATTTCTCATACCCACATTTTTTGACCGATTCTCATACAAATTGGCATGATTGTTCTATATTTCATGACTGATTAGGTAGTGAAATAATTTTTAATTCATCACTTCGATTATGATTAAAATTTTAATTAAATTAAATTTTTAAAAATTTTTAAACTTTATTTTCTGGAGTGATCAGGACATCTATAAATAACATCAAATTAGCATATTTGTGTTCTTGTGTATTCCTACGCCAGATTTTTAAAAGTTAAGATGGAGGATTTTTTTCAAATTATACAAGTACAAGATCTTAGAAAATTCTGTGGTTAGCCCAGATAATGGCTTGTGTAGGATTTGGATTGGACCTGTAACAAGGACAGGGAAATATGGAATTCTGTCATTTAAGGACCCCAGTGATTTAAAATGGAAAAAGAAACATGCACACAGACTTGCTTTTATTTGTTTTTCTGAAAATTTAGAATTGTCAAGTGATCTGGACTGTTCCCATCTCTGTCATAATAGTTTATGTGTAAATGTGGAACACATAAGTTCAGAACTTCATTTTATAAATAATAACAGGCAGTACTGTTTGAATTCAAATGTGTGTTATGGTCATTTAGGGTTCAGTGACTGCATGTTGAATTTGAAAATGTAATTAAGTTTTTATTGATTTGAGGGTATTAGTTATTGTACACTGATGTATACAACATTGTCCGACTACCACCACGTGGAGGTTCCCTCATTAGGTAGTCATATATTTTGTTGTTGTTGTTTCTGTTGTTGTTACATTATTTTGTGTTTTTTTTCTGATTGTTGACATGTCTCTAATAAATTTGTTGTCACCTCAATACAGGTGGTCCTGAGGTCGGTTGTCTTCCCTACATGGATGGATGTTGGGATCTAGCTGACCTCTCCTGTAGTCAGACTTCCAAGCGGACCTGGACCTTTTCGCATGCTGCTTGTGCTGTTCTGCTAACAACAACATACTTGTTTTCTTGACATCAGGTTTGTATTGGTGCTGGCGTTGATATATTTCCTCTGAGCTGAGTTGATCAAGTTTATGTTTGACCTCCCTACTCAGATTACCACCAAAGTGTTCCAGCTTCTTTTGAATGGCTTTCCCTGCAGTGTTGTTTAGGGTCAGAATGGCATTGTCTAACCTCCCCTCAGCATTTCTTCCAAAATTCTGATGTTTTGGTAAAGACACATTCAGGCTTCTGTGACAACCCTCATTTTTCTGTGTGGATGTGCTGAGTCTCATAGATTGAATAACATCAGTGCTGAGTTTCATTTTCAGAAGCTCCAACATCAACATCTCATCCTCCGATGTCATTTGAAGTTGATGGATCTGGTTTGAACTCAGGAACATTGATCGCACCCACCAGTTGTCGCTGTCACCAACAGAGCACACCACGGAATGCTGCTTGCACTTGGAGCAGTCACCTGTGTAGCAGGATACAGTTGCATCTAACACTGCAGGTAAACGAGTCGTGATAGTCTCAATGTCTCTGGAGTGAATTTTCATCAATTCCTTGAAAATCAGACTGCTCCGGGCTTTCAAGTCTTGAGAAAATACCTTCTGAGCATGAGACCTCATCGGTCTGGTACGACCAGGAAACATTGACTCGCTCCACTTAGCACTGTTACATTTCCGGAACTGTGCTCTGCCAAGGTGGGTTGGGTCAGCCAGTCTCTCCACTTTCCACATGGGATGTAAGGCTCTCATGGCTTCCTCCAGGCCTTTGGCTCCAGTTCCATCGCCATCTGTGGTTGCATATTTTATTAGCACGCCTTGTGTAGCCAGTTGATCCCCAATGTCCTTTCCCATGGCATACTCGGACAAGCCGTCGTGTCGGTCAGTGTTGGCTGTGCAGTCAGGATGACCATGCCTTTTTTTTTTTAAAAAGTTAAGATGGAGGATTTTTTTTCAAATTATACAAGTACAAGATCTTAGAAAATTCTGTGGTTAGCCCAGATAATGGCTTGTGTAGGATTTGGATTGGACCTGTAACAAGGACAGGGAAATATGGAATTCTGTCATTTAAGGACCCCAGTGATTTAAAATGGAAAAAGAAACATGCACACAGACTTGCTTTTATTTGTTTTTCTGAAAATTTAGAATTGTCAAGTGATCTGGACTGTTCCCATCTCTGTCATAATAGTTTATGTGTAAATGTAGAGCACATAAGTTCAGAACTTCATTTTATAAATAATAACAGGCAGTACTGTTTGAATTCAAATGTGTGTTATGGTCATTTAGGGTTCAGTGACTGCATGTTGAATTTGAAAATGTAATTAAGTTTTTATTGATTTGAGGGTATTAGCTATTGTACACTGATGTATACAACATTGTCCGACTACCACCATGTGGAGGTTCCCTCATTAGGTAGTCATATATTTTGTTGTTGTTGTTGCCGTTGTTGTTACATTATTTTGTGTTTTTTTTCTGATTGTTGACATGTCTCTAATAAATTTGTTGTCACCTCAATACAGGTGGTCCTGAGGTCGGTTGTCTTCCCTACATGGATGGATGTTGGGATCTAGCTGACCTCTCCTGTAGTCAGACTTCCAAGCGGACCTGGACCTTTTCGCATGCTGCTTGTGCTGTTCTGCTAACAACAACATACTTGTTTTCTTGACAGCAGGTTTGTATTGGTGCTGGCGTTGATATATTTCCTCTGAGCTGAGTTGATCAAGTTTATGTTTGACCTCCCTACTCAGATTACCACCAAAGTGTTCCAGCTTCTTTTGAATGGCTTTCCCTGCAGTGTTGTTTAGGGTCAGAATGGCATTGTCTAACCTCCCCTCAGCATTTCTTCCAAAATTCTGATGTTTTGGTAAAGACACATTCAGGCTTCTGTGACAACCCTCATTTTTCTGTGTGGATGTGCTGAGTCTCATAGATCGAATAACATCAGTGCTGAGTTTCATTTTCAGAAGCTCCAACATCAACATCTCATCCTCCGATGTCATTTGAAGTTGATGGATCTGGTTTGAACTCAGGAACATTGATCGCACCCACCAGTTGTCGCTGTCACCACCAGGGCACAGCACGGAATGCTGCTTGCACTTGGAGCAGTCACCTGTGTAGCAGGATATAGTTGCATCTAACACTGCAGGTAAACGAGTCGTGATAGTCTCAATAGTGAATTTTCATCAATTCCTTGAAAATCAGACTGCTCCGGGCTTTCAAGTCTTGAGAAAATACCTTCTGAGCATGAGACCTCATCGGTCTGGTACGACCAGGAAACATTGACTCGCTCCACTTAGCACTGTTACATTTCCGGAACTGTGCTCTGCCAAGGTGGGTTGGGTCAGCCAGTCTCTCCACTTTCCACATGGGATGTAAGGCTCTCATGGCTTCCTCCAGGCCTTTGGCTCCAGTTCCATCGCCATCTGTGGTTGCATATTTTATTAGCACGCCTTGTGTAGCCAGTTGATCCCCAATGTCCTTTCCCATGGCATACTCGGACAAGCCGTCGTGTCGGTCAGTGTTGGCTGTGCAGTCAGGATGACCACGCCTTTTTTTTTTTAAAAAAGTTAAGATGGAGGATTTTTTTCAAATTATACAAGTACAAGATCTTAGAAAATTCTGTGGTTAGCCCAGATAATGGCTTGTGTAGGATTTGGATTGGACCTGTAACAAGGACAGGGAAATATGGAATTCTGTCATTTAAGGACCCCAGTGATTTAAAATGGAAAAAGAAACATGCACACAGACTTGCTTTTATTTGTTTTTCTGAAAATTTAGAATTGTCAAGTGATCTGGACTGTTCCCATCTCTGTCATAATAGTTTATGTGTAAATGTAGAGCACATAAGTTCAGAACTTCATTTTATAAATAATAACAGGCAGTACTGTTTGAATTCAAATGTGTGTTATGGTCATTTAGGGTTCAGTGACTGCATGTTGAATTTGAAAATGTAATTAAGTTTTTATTGATTTGAGGGTATTAGCTATTGTACACTGATGTATACAACATTGTCCGACTACCACCACGTGGAGGTTCCCTCATTAGGTAGTCATATATTTTGTTGTTGTTGTTGCTGTTGTTGTTACATTATTTTGTGTTTTTTTTCTGATTGTTGACATGTCTCTAATAAATTTGTTGTCACCTCAATACAGGTGGTCCTGAGGTCGGTTGTCTTCCCTACATGGATGGATGTTGGGATCTAGCTGACCTCTCCTGTAGTCAGACTTCCAAGCGGACCTGGACCTTTTCGCATGCTGCTTGTGCTGTTCTGCTAACAACAACATACTTGTTTTCTTGACAGCAGGTTTGTATTGGTGCTGGCGTTGATATATTTCCTCTGAGCTGAGTTGATCAAGTTTATGTTTGACCTCCCTACTCAGATTACCACCAAAGTGTTCCAGCTTCTTTTGAATGGCTTTCCCTGCAGTGTTGTTTAGGGTCAGAATGGCATTGTCTAACCTCCCCTCAGCATTTCTTCCAAAATTCTGATGTTTTGGTAAAGACACATTCAGGCTTCTGTGACAACCCTCATTTTTCTGTGTGGATGTGCTGAGTCTCATAGATTGAATAACATCAGTGCTGAGTTTCATTTTCAGAAGCTCCAACATCAACATCTCATCCTCCGATGTCATTTGAAGTTGATGGATCTGGTTTGAACTCAGGAACATTGATCGCACCCACCAGTTGTCGCTGTCACCACCAAAGCACACCACGGAATGCTGCTTGCACTTGGAGCAGTCACCTGTGTAGCAGGATACAGTTGCATCTAACACTGCAGGTAAACGAGTCGTGATAGTCTCAATGTCTCTGGAGTGAATTTTCATCAATTCCTTGAAAATCAGACTGCTCCGGGCTTTCAAGTCTTGAGAAAATACCTTCTGAGCATGAGACCTCATCGGTCTGGTACGACCAGGAAACATTGACTCGCTCCACTTAGCACTGTTACATTTCCGGAACTGTGCTCTGCCAAGGTGGGTTGGGTCAGCCAGTCTCTCCACTTTCCACATGGGATGTAAGGCTCTCATGGCTTCCTCCAGGCCTTTGGCTCCAGTTCCATCGCCATCTGTGGTTGCATATTTTATTAGCACGCCTTGTGTAGCCAGTTGATCCCCAATGTCCTTTCCCATGGCATACTCGGACAAGCCGTCGTGTCGGTCAGTGTTGGCTGTGCAGTCAGGATGACCACGCCTTTTTTTTTTTAAAAAAGTTAAGATGGAGGATTTTTTTTCAAATTATACAAGTACAAGATCTTAGAAAATTCTGTGGTTAGCCCAGATAATGGCTTGTGTAGGATTTGGATTGGACCTGTAACAAGGACAGGGAAATATGGAATTCTGTCATTTAAGGACCCCAGTGATTTAAAATGGAAAAAGAAACATGCACACAGACTTGCTTTTATTTGTTTTTCTGAAAATTTAGAATTGTCAAGTGATCTGGACTGTTCCCATCTCTGTCATAATAGTTTATGTGTAAATGTAGAGCACATAAGTTCAGAACTTCATTTTATAAATAATAACAGGCAGTACTGTTTGAATTCAAATGTGTGTTATGGTCATTTAGGGTTCAGTGACTGCATGTTGAATTTGAAAATGTAATTAAGTTTTTATTGATTTGAGGGTATTAGCTATTGTACACTGATGTATACAACATTGTCCGACTACCACCACGTGGAGGTTCCCTCATTAGGTAGTCATATATTTTGTTGTTGTTGTTGCTGTTGTTGTTACATTATTTTGTGTTTTTTTTCTGATTGTTGACATGTCTCTAATAAATTTGTTGTCACCTCAATACAGGTGGTCCTGAGGTCGGTTGTCTTCCCTACATGGATGGATGTTGGGATCTAGCTGACCTCTCCTGTAGTCAGACTTCCAAGCGGACCTGGACCTTTTCGCATGCTGCTTGTGCTGTTCTGCTAACAACAACATACTTGTTTTCTTGACAGCAGGTTTGTATTGGTGCTGGCGTTGATATATTTCCTCTGAGCTGAGTTGATCAAGTTTATGTTTGACCTCCCTACTCAGATTACCACCAAAGTGTTCCAGCTTCTTTTGAATGGCTTTCCCTGCAGTGTTGTTTAGGGTCAGAATGGCATTGTCTAACCTCCCCTCAGCATTTCTTCCAAAATTCTGATGTTTTGGTAAAGACACATTCAGGCTTCTGTGACAACCCTCATTTTTCTGTGTGGATGTGCTGAGTCTCATAGATCGAATAACATCAGTGCTGAGTTTCATTTTCAGAAGCTCCAACATCAACATCTCATCCTCCGATGTCATTTGAAGTTGATGGATCTGGTTTGAACTCAGGAACATTGATCGCACCCACCAGTTGTCGCTGTCACCACCAGAGCACACCACGGAATGCTGCTTGCACTTGGAGCAGTCACCTGTGTAGCAGGATACAGTTGCATCTAACACTGCAGGTAAACGAGTCGTGATAGTCTCAATGTCTCTGGAGTGAATTTTCATCAATTCCTTGAAAATCAGACTGCTCCGGGCTTTCAAGTCTTGAGAAAATACCTTCTGAGCATGAGACCTCATCGGTCTGGTACGACCAGGAAACATTGACTCGCTCCACTTACATGGGATGTAAGGCTCTCATGGCTTCCTCCAGGCCTTTGGCTCCAGTTCCATCGCCATCTGTGGTTGCATATTTTATTAGCACGCCTTGTGTAGCCAGTTGATCCCCAATGTCCTTTCCCATGGCATACTCGGACAAGCCGTCGTGTCGGTCAGTGTTGGCTGTGCAGTCAGGATGACCATGTCTTTTTTTTTTTTTTAAAAAGTTAAGATGGAGGATTTTTTTTCAAATTATACAAGTACAAGATCTTAGAAAATTCTGTGGTTAGCCCAGATAATGGCTTGTGTAGGATTTGGATTGGACCTGTAACAAGGACAGGGAAATATGGAATTCTGTCATTTAAGGACCCCAGTGATTTAAAATGGAAAAAGAAACATGCACACAGACTTGCTTTTATTTGTTTTTCTGAAAATTTAGAATTGTCAAGTGATCTGGACTGTTCCCATCTCTGTCATAATAGTTTATGTGTAAATGTAGAGCACATAAGTTCAGAACTTCATTTTATAAATAATAACAGGCAGTACTGTTTGAATTCAAATGTGTGTTATGGTCATTTAGGGTTCAGTGACTGCATGTTGAATTTGAAAATGTAATTAAGTTTTTATTGATTTGAGGGTATTAGCTATTGTACACTGATGTATACAACATTGTCCGACTACCACCACGTGGAGGTTCCCTCATTAGGTAGTCATATATTTTGTTGTTGTTGTTGCTGTTGTTGTTACATTATTTTGTGTTTTTTTTCTGATTGTTGACATGTCTCTAATAAATTTGTTGTCACCTCAATACAGGTGGTCCTGAGGTCGGTTGTCTTCCCTACATGGATGGATGTTGGGATCTAGCTGACCTCTCCTGTAGTCAGACTTCCAAGCGGACCTGGACCTTTTCGCATGCTGCTTGTGCTGTTCTGCTAACAACAACATACTTGTTTTCTTGACAGCAGGTTTGTATTGGTGCTGGCGTTGATATATTTCCTCTGAGCTGAGTTGATCAAGTTTATGTTTGACCTCCCTACTCAGATTACCACCAAAGTGTTCCAGCTTCTTTTGAATGGCTTTCCCTGCAGTGTTGTTTAGGGTCAGAATGGCATTGTCTAACCTCCCCTCAGCATTTCTTCCAAAATTCTGATGTTTTGGTAAAGACACATTCAGGCTTCTGTGACAACCCTCATTTTTCTGTGTGGATGTGCTGAGTCTCATAGATCGAATAACATCAGTGCTGAGTTTCATTTTCAGAAGCTCCAACATCAACATCTCATCCTCCGATGTCATTTGAAGTTGATGGATCTGGTTTGAACTCAGGAACATTGATCGCACCCACCAGTTGTCGCTGTCACCACCAGAGCACACCACGGAATGCTGCTTGCACTTGGAGCAGTCACCTGTGTAGCAGGATACAGTTGCATCTAACACTGCAGGTAAACGAGTCGTGATAGTCTCAATGTCTCTGGAGTGAATTTTCATCAATTCCTTGAAAATCAGACTGCTCCGGGCTTTCAAGTCTTGAGAAAATACCTTCTGAGCATGAGACCTCATCGGTCTGGTACGACCAGGAAACATTGACTCGCTCCACTTAGCACTGTTACATTTCCGGAACTGTGCTCTGCCAAGGTGGGTTGGGTCAGCCAGTCTCTCCACTTTCCACATGGGATGTAAGGCTCTCATGGCTTCCTCCAGGCCTTTGGCTCCAGTTCCATCGCCATCTGTGGTTGCATATTTTATTAGCACGCCTTGTGTAGCCAGTTGATCCCCAATGTCCTTTCCCATGGCATACTCGGACAAGCCGTCGTGTCGGTCAGTGTTGGCTGTGCAGTCAGGATGACCATGCCTTTTTTTTTTTAAAAAGTTAAGATGGAGGATTTTTTTCAAATTATACAAGTACAAGATCTTAGAAAATTCTGTGGTTAGCCCAGATAATGGCTTGTGTAGGATTTGGATTGGACCTGTAACAAGGACAGGGAAATATGGAATTCTGTCATTTAAGGACCCCAGTGATTTAAAATGGAAAAAGAAACATGCACACAGACTTGCTTTTATTTGTTTTTCTGAAAATTTAGAATTGTCAAGTGATCTGGACTGTTCCCATCTCTGTCATAATAGTTTATGTGTAAATGTAGAGCACATAAGTTCAGAACTTCATTTTATAAATAATAACAGGCAGTACTGTTTGAATTCAAATGTGTGTTATGGTCATTTAGGGTTCAGTGACTGCATGTTGAATTTGAAAATGTAATTAAGTTTTTATTGATTTGAGGGTATTAGCTATTGTACACTGATGTATACAACATTGTCCGACTACCACCACGTGGAGGTTCCCTCATTAGGTAGTCATATATTTTGTTGTTGTTGTTGCTGTTGTTGTTACATTATTTTGTGTTTTTTTTCTGATTGTTGACATGTCTCTAATAAATTTGTTGTCACCTCAATACAGGTGGTCCTGAGGTCGGTTGTCTTCCCTACATGGATGGATGTTGGGATCTAGCTGACCTCTCCTGTAGTCAGACTTCCAAGCGGACCTGGACCTTTTCGCATGCTGCTTGTGCTGTTCTGCTAACAACAACATACTTGTTTTCTTGACAGCAGGTTTGTATTGGTGCTGGCGTTGATATATTTCCTCTGAGCTGAGTTGATCAAGTTTATGTTTGACCTCCCTACTCAGATTACCACCAAAGTGTTCCAGCTTCTTTTGAATGGCTTTCCCTGCAGTGTTGTTTAGGGTCAGAATGGCATTGTCTAACCTCCCCTCAGCATTTCTTCCAAAATTCTGATGTTTTGGTAAAGACACATTCAGGCTTCTGTGACAACCCTCATTTTTCTGTGTGGATGTGCTGAGTCTCATAGATCGAATAACATCAGTGCTGAGTTTCATTTTCAGAAGCTCCAACATCAACATCTCATCCTCCGATGTCATTTGAAGTTGATGGATCTGGTTTGAACTCAGGAACATTGATCGCACCCACCAGTTGTCGCTGTCACCACCAGAGCACACCACGGAATGCTGCTTGCACTTGGAGCAGTCACCTGTGTAGCAGGATACAGTTGCATCTAACACTGCAGGTAAACGAGTCGTGATAGTCTCAATGTCTCTGGAGTGAATTTTCATCAATTCCTTGAAAATCAGACTGCTCCGGGCTTTCAAGTCTTGAGAAAATACCTTCTGAGCATGAGACCTCATCGGTCTGGTACGACCAGGAAACATTGACTCGCTCCACTTAGCACTGTTACATTTCCGGAACTGTGCTCTGCCAAGGTGGGTTGGGTCAGCCAGTCTCTCCACTTTCCACATGGGATGTAAGGCTCTCATGGCTTCCTCCAGGCCTTTGGCTCCAGTTCCATCGCCATCTGTGGTTGCATATTTTATTAGCACGCCTTGTGTAGCCAGTTGATCCCCAATGTCCTTTCCCATGGCATACTCGGACAAGCCGTCGTGTCGGTCAGTGTTGGCTGTGCAGTCAGGATGACCACGCCTTTTTTTTTTTTTTAAAGTTAAGATGGAGGACTTTTTTCAAATTATACAAGTACAAGATCTTAGAAAATTCTGTGGTTAGCCCAGATATTGGCTTGTGTAGGATTTGGATTGGACCTGTAACAAGGACAGGGAAATATGGAATTCTGTCATTTAAGGACCCCAGTGATTTAAAATGGAAAAAGAAACATGCACACAGACTTGCTTTTATTTGTTTTTCTGAAAATTTAGAATTGTCAAGTGATCTGGACTGTTCCCATCTCTGTCATAATAGTTTATGTGTAAATGTAGAGCACATAAGTTCAGAACTTCATTTTATAAATAATAACAGGCAGTACTGTTTGAATTCAAATGTGTGTTATGGTCATTTAGGGTTCAGTGACTGCATGTTGAATTTGAAAATGTAATTAAGTTTTTATTGATTTGAGGGTATTAGCTATTGTACACTGATGTATACAACATTGTCCGACTACCACCACGTGGAGGTTCCCTCATTAGGTAGTCATATATTTTGTTGTTGTTGTTGTTGCTGTTGTTGTTACATTATTTTGTGTTTTTTTTTCTGATTGTTGACATGTCTCTAATAAATTTGTTGTCACCTCAATACAGGTGGTCCTGAGGTCGGTTGTCTTCCCTACATGGATGGATGTTGGGATCTAGCTGACCTCTCCTGTAGTCAGACTTCCAAGCGGACCTGGACCTTTTCGCATGCTGCTTGTGCTGTTCTGCTAACAACAACATACTTGTTTTCTTGACAGCAGGTTTGTATTGGTGCTGGCGTTGATATATTTCCTCTGAGCTGAGTTGATCAAGTTTATGTTTGACCTCCCTACTCAGATTACCACCAAAGTGTTCCAGCTTCTTTTGAATGGCTTTCCCTGCAGTGTTGTTTAGGGTCAGAATGGCATTGTCTAACCTCCCCTCAGCATTTCTTCCAAAATTCTGATGTTTTGGTAAAGACACATTCAGGCTTCTGTGACAACCCTCATTTTTCTGTGTGGATGTGCTGAGTCTCATAGATCGAATAACATCAGTGCTGAGTTTCATTTTCAGAAGCTCCAACATCAACATCTCATCCTCCGATGTCATTTGAAGTTGATGGATCTGGTTTGAACTCAGGAACATTGATCGCACCCACCAGTTGTCGCTGTCACCACCAGAGCACACCACGGAATGCTGCTTGCACTTGGAGCAGTCACCTGTGTAGCAGGATACAGTTGCATCTAACACTGCAGGTAAACGAGTCGTGATAGTCTCAATGTCTCTGGAGTGAATTTTCATCAATTCCTTGAAAATCAGACTGCTCCCGGCTTTCAAGTCTTGAGAAAATACCTTCTGAGCATGAGACCTCATCAGTCTGGTACGACCAGGAAACATTGACTCGCTCCACTTAGCACTGTTACATTTCCGGAACTGTGCTCTGCCAAGGTGGGTTGGGTCAGCCAGTCTCTCCACTTTCCACATGGGATGTAAGGCTCTCATGGCTTCCTCCAGGCCTTTGGCTCCAGTTCCATCGCCATCTGTGGTTGCATATTTTATTAGCACGCCTTGTGTAGCCAGTTGATCCCCAATGTCCTTTCCCATGGCATACTCGGACAAGCCGTCGTGTCGGTCAGTGTTGGCTGTGCAGTCAGGATGACCATGCCTTTTTTTTTTAAAAAGTTAAGATGGAGGATTTTTTTCAAATTATACAAGTACAAGATCTTAGAAAATTCTGTGGTTAGCCCAGATAATGGCTTGTGTAGGATTTGGATTGGACCTGTAACAAGGACAGGGAAATATGGAATTCTGTCATTTAAGGACCCCAGTGATTTAAAATGGAAAAAGAAACATGCACACAGACTTGCTTTTATTTGTTTTTCTGAAAATTTAGAATTGTCAAGTGATCTGGACTGTTCCCATCTCTGTCATAATAGTTTATGTGTAAATGTAGAGCACATAAGTTCAGAACTTCATTTTATAAATAATAACAGGCAGTACTGTTTGAATTCAAATGTGTGTTATGGTCATTTAGGGTTCAGTGACTGCATGTTGAATTTGAAAATGTAATTAAGTTTTTATTGATTTGAGGGTATTAGCTATTGTACACTGATGTATACAACATTGTCCGACTACCACCACGTGGAGGTTCCCTCATTAGGTAGTCATATATTTTGTTGTTGTTGTTGCTGTTGTTGTTACATTATTTTGTGTTTTTTTTCTGATTGTTGACATGTCTCTAATAAATTTGTTGTCACCTCAATACAGGTGGTCCTGAGGTCGGTTGTCTTCCCTACATGGATGGATGTTGGGATCTAGCTGACCTCTCCTGTAGTCAGACTTCCAAGCGGACCTGGACCTTTTCGCATGCTGCTTGTGCTGTTCTGCTAACAACAACATACTTGTTTTCTTGACAGCAGGTTTGTATTGGTGCTGGCGTTGATATATTTCCTCTGAGCTGAGTTGATCAAGTTTATGTTTGACCTCCCTACTCAGATTACCACCAAAGTGTTCCAGCTTCTTTTGAATGGCTTTCCCTGCAGTGTTGTTTAGGGTCAGAATGGCATTGTCTAACCTCCCCTCAGCATTTCTTCCAAAATTCTGATGTTTTGGTAAAGACACATTCAGGCTTCTGTGACAACCCTCATTTTTCTGTGTGGATGTGCTGAGTCTCATAGATCGAATAACATCAGTGCTGAGTTTCATTTTCAGAAGCTCCAACATCAACATCTCATCCTCCGATGTCATTTGAAGTTGATGGATCTGGTTTGAACTCAGGAACATTGATCGCACCCACCAGTTGTCGCTGTCACCACCAGAGCACACCACGGAATGCTGCTTGCACTTGGAGCAGTCACCTGTGTAGCAGGATACAGTTGCATCTAACACTGCAGGTAAACGAGTCGTGATAGTCTCAATGTCTCTGGAGTGAATTTTCATCAATTCCTTGAAAATCAGACTGCTCCCGGCTTTCAAGTCTTGAGAAAATACCTTCTGAGCATGAGACCTCATCGGTCTGGTACGACCAGGAAACATTGACTCGCTCCACTTAGCACTGTTACATTTCCGGAACTGTGCTCTGCCAAGGTGGGTTGGGTCAGCCAGTCTCTCCACTTTCCACATGGGATGTAAGGCTCTCATGGCTTCCTCCAGGCCTTTGGCTCCAGTTCCATCGCCATCTGTGGTTGCATATTTTATTAGCACGCCTTGTGTAGCCAGTTGATCCCCAATGTCCTTTCCCATGGCATACTCGGACAAGCCGTCGTGTCGGTCAGTGTTGGCTGTGCAGTCAGGATGACCATGCCTTTTTTTTTTTTTTTTTAAAAAGTTAAGATGGAGGATTTTTTTCAAATTATACAAGTACAAGATCTTAGAAAATTCTGTGGTTAGCCCAGATAATGGCTTGTGTAGGATTTGGATTGGACCTGTAACAAGGACAGGGAAATATGGAATTCTGTCATTTAAGGACCCCAGTGATTTAAAATGGAAAAAGAAACATGCACACAGACTTGCTTTTATTTGTTTTTCTGAAAATTTAGAATTGTCAAGTGATCTGGACTGTTCCCATCTCTGTCATAATAGTTTATGTGTAAATGTAGAGCACATAAGTTCAGAACTTCATTTTATAAATAATAACAGGCAGTACTGTTTGAATTCAAATGTGTGTTATGGTCATTTAGGGTTCAGTGACTGCATGTTGAATTTGAAAATGTAATTAAGTTTTTATTGATTTGAGGGTATTAGCTATTGTACACTGATGTATACAACATTGTCCGACTACCACCACGTGGAGGTTCCCTCATTAGGTAGTCATATATTTTGTTGTTGTTGTTGCTGTTGTTGTTACATTATTTTGTGTTTTTTTTCTGATTGTTGACATGTCTCTAATAAATTTGTTGTCACCTCAATACAGGTGGTCCTGAGGTCGGTTGTCTTCCCTACATGGATGGATGTTGGGATCTAGCTGACCTCTCCTGTAGTCAGACTTCCAAGCTGACCTGGACCTTTTCGCATGCTGCTTGTGCTGTTCTGCTAACAACAACATACTTGTTTTCTTGACAGCAGGTTTGTATTGGTGCTGGCGTTGATATATTTCCTCTGAGCTGAGTTGATCAAGTTTATGTTTGACCTCCCTACTCAGATTACCACCAAAGTGTTCCAGCTTCTTTTGAATGGCTTTCCCTGCAGTGTTGTTTAGGGTCAGAATGGCATTGTCTAACCTCCCCTCAGCATTTCTTCCAAAATTCTGATGTTTTGGTAAAGACACATTCAGGCTTCTGTGACAACCCTCATTTTTCTGTGTGGATGTGCTGAGTCTCATAGATCGAATAACATCAGTGCTGAGTTTCATTTTCAGAAGCTCCAACATCAACATCTCATCCTCCGATGTCATTTGAAGTTGATGGATCTGGTTTGAACTCAGGAACATTGATCGCACCCACCAGTTGTCGCTGTCACCACCAGAGCACACCACGGAATGCTGCTTGCACTTGGAGCAGTCACCTGTGTAGCAGGATACAGTTGCATCTAACACTGCAGGTAAACGAGTCGTGATAGTCTCAATGTCTCTGGAGTGAATTTTCATCAATTCCTTGAAAATCAGACTGCTCCCGGCTTTCAAGTCTTGAGAAAATACCTTCTGAGCATGAGACCTCATCAGTCTGGTACGACCAGGAAACATTGACTCGCTCCACTTAGCACTGTTACATTTCCGGAACTGTGCTCTGCCAAGGTGGGTTGGGTCAGCCAGTCTCTCCACTTTCCACATGGGATGTAAGGCTCTCATGGCTTCCTCCAGGCCTTTGGCTCCAGTTCCATCGCCATCTGTGGTTGCATATTTTATTAGCACGCCTTGTGTAGCCAGTTGATCCCCAATGTCCTTTCCCATGGCATACTCGGACAAGCCGTCGTGTCGGTCAGTGTTGGCTGTGCAGTCAGGATGACCATGTCTTTTTTTTTTTAAAAAGTTAAGATGGAGGATTTTTTTTCAAATTATACAAGTACAAGATCTTAGAAAATTCTGTGGTTAGCCCAGATAATGGCTTGTGTAGGATTTGGATTGGACCTGTAACAAGGACAGGGAAATATGGAATTCTGTCATTTAAGGACCCCAGTGATTTAAAATGGAAAAAGAAACATGCACACAGACTTGCTTTTATTTGTTTTTCTGAAAATTTAGAATTGTCAAGTGATCTGGACTGTTCCCATCTCTGTCATAATAGTTTATGTGTAAATGTAGAGCACATAAGTTCAGAACTTCATTTTATAAATAATAACAGGCAGTACTGTTTGAATTCAAATGTGTGTTATGGTCATTTAGGGTTCAGTGACTGCATGTTGAATTTGAAAATGTAATTAAGTTTTTATTGATTTGAGGGTATTAGCTATTGTACACTGATGTATACAACATTGTCCGACTACCACCACGTGGAGGTTCCCTCATTAGGTAGTCATATATTTTGTTGTTGTTGTTGCTGTTGTTGTTACATTATTTTGTGTTTTTTTTCTGATTGTTGACATGTCTCTAATAAATTTGTTGTCACCTCAATACAGGTGGTCCTGAGGTCGGTTGTCTTCCCTACATGGATGGATGTTGGGATCTAGCTGACCTCTCCTGTAGTCAGACTTCCAAGCGGACCTGGACCTTTTCGCATGCTGCTTGTGCTGTTCTGCTAACAACAACATACTTGTTTTCTTGACAGCAGGTTTGTATTGGTGCTGGCGTTGATATATTTCCTCTGAGCTGAGTTGATCAAGTTTATGTTTGACCTCCCTACTCAGATTACCACCAAAGTGTTCCAGCTTCTTTTGAATGGCTTTCCCTGCAGTGTTGTTTAGGGTCAGAATGGCATTGTCTAACCTCCCCTCAGCATTTCTTCCAAAATTCTGATGTTTTGGTAAAGACACATTCAGGCTTCTGTGACAACCCTCATTTTTCTGTGTGGATGTGCTGAGTCTCATAGATCGAATAACATCAGTGCTGAGTTTCATTTTCAGAAGCTCCAACATCAACATCTCATCCTCCGATGTCATTTGAAGTTGATGGATCTGGTTTGAACTCAGGAACATTGATCGCACCCACCAGTTGTCGCTGTCACCACCAGAGCACACCACGGAATGCTGCTTGCACTTGGAGCAGTCACCTGTGTAGCAGGATACAGTTGCATCTAACACTGCAGGTAAACGAGTCGTGATAGTCTCAATGTCTCTGGAGTGAATTTTCATCAATTCCTTGAAAATCAGACTGCTCCCGGCTTTCAAGTCTTGAGAAAATACCTTCTGAGCATGAGACCTCATCAGTCTGGTACGACCAGGAAACATTGACTCGCTCCACTTAGCACTGTTACATTTCCGGAACTGTGCTCTGCCAAGGTGGGTTGGGTCAGCCAGTCTCTCCACTTTCCACATGGGATGTAAGGCTCTCATGGCTTCCTCCAGGCCTTGGGCTCCAGTTCCATCGCCATCTGTGGTTGCATATTTTATTAGCACGCCTTGTGTAGCCAGTTGATCCCCAATGTCCTTTCCCATGGCATACTCGGACAAGCCGTCGTGTCGGTCAGTGTTGGCTGTGCAGTCAGGATGACCACGCCTTTTTTTTTTTAAAAAGTTAAGATGGAGGATTTTTTTTCAAATTATACAAGTACAAGATCTTAGAAAATTCTGTGGTTAGCCCAGATAATGGCTTGTGTAGGATTTGGATTGGACCTGTAACAAGGACAGGGAAATATGGAATTCTGTCATTTAAGGACCCCAGTGATTTAAAATGGAAAAAGAAACATGCACACAGACTTGCTTTTATTTGTTTTTCTGAAAATTTAGAATTGTCAAGTGATCTGGACTGTTCCCATCTCTGTCATAATAGTTTATGTGTAAATGTAGAGCACATAAGTTCAGAACTTCATTTTATAAATAATAACAGGCAGTACTGTTTGAATTCAAATGTGTGTTATGGTCATTTAGGGTTCAGTGACTGCATGTTGAATTTGAAAATGTAATTAAGTTTTTATTGATTTGAGGGTATTAGCTATTGTACACTGATGTATACAACATTGTCCGACTACCACCACGTGGAGGTTCCCTCATTAGGTAGTCATATATTTTGTTGTTGTTGTTGCTGTTGTTGTTACATTATTTTGTGTTTTTTTTCTGATTGTTGACATGTCTCTAATGAATTTGTTGTCACCTCAATACAGGTGGTCCTGAGGTCGGTTGTCTTCCCTACATGGATGGATGTTGGGATCTAGCTGACCTCTCCTGTAGTCAGACTTCCAAGCGGACCTGGACCTTTTCGCATGCTGCTTGTGCTGTTCTGCTAACAACAACATACTTGTTTTCTTGACAGCAGGTTTGTATTGGTGCTGGCGTTGATATATTTCCTCTGAGCTGAGTTGATCAAGTTTATGTTTGACCTCCCTACTCAGATTACCACCAAAGTGTTCCAGCTTCTTTTGAATGGCTTTCCCTGCAGTGTTGTTTAGGGTCAGAATGGCATTGTCTAACCTCCCCTCAGCATTTCTTCCAAAATTCTGATGTTTTGGTAAAGACACATTCAGGCTTCTGTGACAACCCTCATTTTTCTGTGTGGATGTGCTGAGTCTCATAGATCGAATAACATCAGTGCTGAGTTTCATTTTCAGAAGCTCCAACATCAACATCTCATCCTCCGATGTCATTTGAAGTTGATGGATCTGGTTTGAACTCAGGAACATTGATCGCACCCACCAGTTGTCGCTGTCACCACCAGAGCACACCACGGAATGCTGCTTGCACTTGGAGCAGTCACCTGTGTAGCAGGATACAGTTGCATCTAACACTGCAGGTAAACGAGTCGTGATAGTCTCAATGTCTCTGGAGTGAATTTTCATCAATTCCTTGAAAATCAGACTGCTCCCGGCTTTCAAGTCTTGAGAAAATACCTTCTGAGCATGAGACCTCATCAGTCTGGTACGACCAGGAAACATTGACTCGCTCCACTTAGCACTGTTACATTTCCGGAACTGTGCTCTGCCAAGGTGGGTTGGGTCAGCCAGTCTCTCCACTTTCCACATGGGATGTAAGGCTCTCATGGCTTCCTCCAGGCCTTGGGCTCCAGTTCCATCGCCATCTGTGGTTGCATATTTTATTAGCACGCCTTGTGTAGCCAGTTGATCCCCAATGTCCTTTCCCATGGCATACTCGGACAAGCCGTCGTGTCGGTCAGTGTTGGCTGTGCAGTCAGGATGACCACGCCTTTTTTTTTTTTAAAAGTTAAGATGGAGGATTTTTTTTCAAATTATACAAGTACAAGATCTTAGAAAATTCTGTGGTTAGCCCAGATAATGGCTTGTGTAGGATTTGGATTGGACCTGTAACAAGGACAGGGAAATATGGAATTCTGTCATTTAAGGACCCCAGTGATTTAAAATGGAAAAAGAAACATGCACACAGACTTGCTTTTATTTGTTTTTCTGAAAATTTAGAATTGTCAAGTGATCTGGACTGTTCCCATCTCTGTCATAATAGTTTATGTGTAAATGTAGAGCACATAAGTTCAGAACTTCATTTTATAAATAATAACAGGCAGTACTGTTTGAATTCAAATGTGTGTTATGGTCATTTAGGGTTCAGTGACTGCATGTTGAATTTGAAAATGTAATTAAGTTTTTATTGATTTGAGGGTATTAGCTATTGTACACTGATGTATACAACATTGTCCGACTACCACCACGTGGAGGTTCCCTCATTAGGTAGTCATATATTTTGTTGTTGTTGTTGCTGTTGTTGTTACATTATTTTGTGTTTTTTTTCTGATTGTTGACATGTCTCTAATAAATTTGTTGTCACCTCAATACAGGTGGTCCTGAGGTCGGTTGTCTTCCCTACATGGATGGATGTTGGGATCTAGCTGACCTCTCCTGTAGTCAGACTTCCAAGCGGACCTGGACCTTTTCGCATGCTGCTTGTGCTGTTCTGCTAACAACAACATACTTGTTTTCTTGACAGCAGGTTTGTATTGGTGCTGGCGTTGATATATTTCCTCTGAGCTGAGTTGATCAAGTTTATGTTTGACCTCCCTACTCAGAGTACCACCAAAGTGTTCCAGCTTCTTTTGAATGGCTTTCCCTGCAGTGTTGTTTAGGGTCAGAATGGCATTGTCTAACCTCCCCTCAGCATTTCTTCCAAAATTCTGATGTTTTGGTAAAGACACATTCAGGCTTCTGTGACAACCCTCATTTTTCTGTGTGGATGTGCTGAGTCTCATAGATCGAATAACATCAGTGCTGAGTTTCATTTTCAGAAGCTCCAATGTCATTTGAAGTTGATGGATCTGGTTTGAACTCAGGAACATTGATCGCACCCACCAGTTGTCGCTGTCACCACCAGAGCACACCACGGAATGCTGCTTGCACTTGGAGCAGTCACCTGTGTAGCGGGATACAGTTGCATCTAACACTGCAGGTAAATGAGTCGTGATAGTCTCAATGTCTCTGGAGTGAATTTTCATCAATTCCTTGAAAATCAGACTGCTCCGGGCTTTCAAGTCTTGATACCTTCTGAGCATGAGACCTCATCAGTTGTCGACTCGCTCCACTTAGCACTGTTACATTTCCGAACTGTGCTCTGCCACAGCCAGTCTCTCCACTTTCCACATGGGATGTAAGGCTCTCATGGCTTCCTCCAGGCCTTTCCAGTTCCATCGCCATCTGTGGTTGCATATTTTATTAGCACGCCTTGTGTAGCCAGTTGATCCGCAATGTCCTTTCCCATGGCATACTGCAGGACAAGCCGTCGTGTCGGTCAGTGTTGGCTCTGCAGTCAGGATGACCACCAGGACAGGTGACATCATATCCTTTCCCTCTCAGCCAAGCTCCTGTCCAGCAAAGTTTGTTGTGGAGGGCACGTCCAAGTATCCACTTCTTAGGGGTAGATGTCTCGATACCCAGACTTAACCCCTGTGAGGCATTCATCCCTGGCTTCTTAGCACTTCCAAATGATGTGCTGTTGTACCGCCCATCCACAGCTAGTCCGATGGTGCTCGGGGAATCATCTCCTCTCAGGGTGTTGGCCTCCACCACCAGTCTGGTCTTCTCGGACATGTCCTTTTTGTTGAGGGCAGTAATGTCCTTGGACATTTGATTTGCCTGTCGCTGCATTCCACTCTTGGCTCCTGCAGGTATATTCAGGTGTCCGAAAACCTGGCTCCTTTGGTGCTGACAGCCTGGCCACACAAAGCTGAAGGCAGGTACTTGTTGACATTTGGTCCGGGCTTACCGTGTCTGCCTCTCTATATAGTTTGTACAAGGAGATCTGTACTGGCATTTATTACATCGAACAGCACAACTCCATCCCAGAGCCCTTTTCCGCTCGGTGTCCAGTTCAAACTCCGGTACCATGCATGATGTAGTGTTTGGTTGTCCGGCGTGAAGTCTGATGATGTCGTTCCACATTTTCACCATCAACACTATGTCGATGATCTGGTTCCCTTCTATTACAGGCTCAGAGTTGGATTCTTCAGCTGTAACAGTTGCTGGCCGTAGTATCCGTGTTGGACATGGTCTGTCTCCAGTATCTGTTGTTACCAGGGAAAGGCCGTCAGGACTGGGCTTGGTGATCAGCTTTCCTGTAGCTTCTGGTCAGCTGACAGGTACCTCAGGATCTTCAACTTTAAATACCTGGCCCTTCCTTCTTTGGAACATTTCCAGGCTTGAAATAATTGTTCCTTCTCTTTCTGTCTCCCTTCATATTGGTAATGGTCAGTAATGGTCAGTAGTGGTCAGCAGTGTGGTCAGCAGTGGTCAGTGTAGTCAGATGTATTAAGAATACAAAAATCAAACTGAAGCTGACCATTTGATTGGTCATTGTGATATACACGTCATTGCCTGTTTGATAATCAAAGGTGTTTCAGAGACAGGGAGAGCAAAAGTAAACATAAAGGCCTTTTAATTTTGAATTTTTAAAAAATTTTTAAGATGGAGTGATTTTTTTTAAAAGTTAAGATGGAGGATTTTCAAATTATACAAGTACAAGATCTTAGAAAATTCTGTGGTTAGCCCAGATAATGGCTTGTGTAGGATTTGGATTGGACCTGTAACAAGGACAGGGAAATATGGAATTCTGTCATTTAAGGACCCCAGTGATTTAAAATGGAAAAAGAAACATGCACACAGACTTGCTTTTATTTGTTTTTCTGAAAATTTAGAATTGTCAAGTGATCTGGACTGTTCCCATCTCTGTCATAATAGTTTATGTGTAAATGTAGAGCTCATAAGTTCAGAACTTCATTTTATAAATAATAACAGGCAGTACTGTTTAAATTCAAATGTGTGTTATGGTCATTAAGGGTTCAGTGACTGCATGTTGAATTTGAAAATGTAATTAAGTTTTTATTGATTTGAGGGTATTAGCTATTGTACACTGATGTATACAACATTGTCCGACTACCACCACGTGGAGGTTCCCTCATTAGGTAGTCATATATTTTGTTGTTGTTGTTGCTGTTGTTGTTACATTATTTTGTGTTTTTTTTCTGATTGTTGACATGTCTCTAATAAATTTGTTGTCACCTCAATACAGGTGGTCCTGAGGTCGGTTGTCTTCCCTACATGGATGGATGTTGGGATCTAGCTGACCTCTCCTGTAGTCAGACTTCCAAGCGGACCTGGACCTTTTCGCATGCTGCTTGTGCTGTTCTGCTAACAACAACATACTTGTTTTCTTGACAGCAGGTTTGTATTGGTGCTGGCGTTGATATATTTCCTCTGAGCTGAGTTGATCAAGTTTATGTTTGACCTCCCTACTCAGATTACCACCAAAGTGTTCCAGCTTCTTTTGAATGGCTTTCCCTGCAGTGTTGTTTAGGGTCAGAATGGCATTGTCTAACCTCCCCTCAGCATTTCTTCCAAAATTCTGATGTTTTGGTAAAGACACATTCAGGCTTCTGTGACAACCCTCATTTTTCTGTGTGGATGTGCTGAGTCTCATAGATCGAATAACATCAGTGCTGAGTTTCATTTTCAGAAGCTCCAACATCAACATCTCGTCCTCCGATGTCATTTGAAGTTGATGGATCTGGTTTGAACTCAGGAACATTGATCGCACCCACCAGTTGTCGCTGTCACCACCAGAGCACACCACGGAATGCTGCTTGCACTTGGAGCAGTCACCTGTGTAGCAGGATACAGTTGCATCTAACACTGCAGGTAAACGAGTCGTGATAGTCTCAATGTCTCTGGAGTGAATTTTCATCAATTCCTTGAAAATCAGACTGCTCCGGGCTTTCAAGTCTTGAGAAAATACCTTCTGAGCATGAGACCTCATCAGTCTGGTACGACCAGGAAACATTGACTCGCTCCACTTAGCACTGTTACATTTCCGGAACTGTGCTCTGCCAAGGTGGGTTGGGTCAGCCAGTCTCTCCACTTTCCACATAGGATGTAAGGCTCTCATGGCTTCCTCCAGGCCTTGGGCTCCAGTTCCATCGCCATCTGTGGTTGCATATTTTATTAGCACGCCTTGTGTAGCCAGTTGATCCCCAATGTCCTTTCCCATGGCATACTCGGACAAGCTGTCGTGTCGGTCAGTGTTGGCTGTGCAGTCAGGATGACCACGCCTTTTTTTTTTTTAAAAGTTAAGATGGAGGATTTTTTTCAAATTATACAAGTACAAGATCTTAGAAAATTCTGTGGTTAGCCCAGATAATGGCTTGTGTAGGATTTGGATTGGACCTGTAACAAGGACAGGGAAATATGGAATTCTGTCATTTAAGGACCCCAGTGATTTAAAATGGAAAAAGAAACATGCACACAGACTTGCTTTTATTTGTTTTTCTGAAAATTTAGAATTGTCAAGTGATCTGGACTGTTCCCATCTCTGTCATAATAGTTTATGTGTAAATGTAGAGCACATAAGTTCAGAACCTCATTTTATAAGTAATTACAGGCAGTACTGTTTAAATTCAAATGTGTGTTATGGTCATTTAGGGTTCAGTGACTGCATGTTGAATTTGAAAATGTAATTAAGTTTTTATTGATTTGAGGGTATTAGCTATTGTACACTGATGTATACAACATTGTCCGACTACCACCACGTGGAGGTTCCCTCATTAGGTAGTCATATATTTTGTTGTTGTTGTTGCCGTTGTTGTTACATTATTTTGTGTTTTTTTTCTGATAGTTGACATGTCTCTAATAAATTTGTTGTCACCTCTTCTTCTCAATACAGGTGGTCCTGAGGTCGGTTGTCTTCCCTACATGGATGGATGTTGGGATCTAGCTGACCTCTCCTGTAGTCAGACTTCCAAGCGGACCTGGACCTTTTCGCATGCTGCTTGTGCTGTTCTGCTAACAACAACATACTTGTTTTCTTGACAGCAGGTTTGTATTGGTGCTGGCGTTGATATATTTCCTCTGAGCTGAGTTGATCAAGTTTATGTTTGACCTCCCTACTCAGATTACCACCAAAGTGTTCCAGCTTCTTTTGAATGGCTTTCCCTGCAGTGTTGTTTAGGGTCAGAATGGCATTGTCTAACCTCCCCTCAGCATTTCTTCCAAAATTCTGATGTTTTGGTAAAGACACATTCAGGCTTCTGTGACAACCCTCATTTTTCTGTGTGGATGTGCTGAGTCTCATAGATCGAATAACATCAGTGCTGAGTTTCATTTTCAGAAGCTCCAACACCAACATCTCATCCTCCGATGTCATTTGAAGTTGATGGATCTGGTTTGAACTCAGGAACATTGATCGCACCCACCAGTTGTCGCTGTCACCACCAGAGCACACCACGGAATGCTGCTTGCACTTGGAGCAGTCACCTGTGTAGCAGGATACAGTTGCATCTAACACTGCAGGTAAATGAGTCGTGATAGTCTCAATGTCTCTGGAGTGAATTTTCATCAATTCCTTGAAAATCAGACTGCTCCGGGCTTTCAAGTCTTGAGAAAATACCTTCTGAGCATGAGACCTCATCAGTCTGGTACGACCAGGAAACATTGACTCGCTCCACTTAGCACTGTTACATTTCCGGAATTGTGCTCTGCCAAGGTGGGTTGGGTCAGCCAGTCTCTCCACTTTCCACGTGGGATGTAAGGCTCTCATGGCTTCCTCCAGGCCTTGGGCTCCAGTTCCATCGCCATCTGTGGTTGCATATTTTATTAGCACGCCTTGTGTAGCCAGTTGATCCCCAATGTCCTTTCCCATGGCATACTCGGACAAGCCGTCGTGTCGGTCAGTGTTGGCTGTGTAGTCAGGATGACCACCAGGACAGGTGACATCATATCCTTTCCATCTCAGCCAAGCTCCTGTCCAGTAAAGTTTGTTGTGGAGAGCACGTCTAAGTATCCACTTCTTAGGGGTAGATGTCTCGATACCCAGACTTAACCCCTGTGAGGCATTCATCTCTGGCTTCTTAGCACTTCCAAATGATGTGCTGTTGTACCGCCCATCCACAGCTAGTCCGATGGTGCTCGGGGAATCATCTCCTCTCAGGGTGTTGGCCTCCACCACCAGTCTGGTCTTCTCGGACATGTCCTTTTTGTTGAGGGCAGTAATGTCCTTGGACACTTGATTTGCCTGTCGCTGCATTCCAATCTTGGCTCCTGCAGGTATATTCAGGTGTCCGAGAAGTAACCTGGCTCCTTTGGTGCTGACAGCCTGGCCACACAAAGCTGAAGGCAGGTACTTGTTGACAAGGGCTGGCTTTGGTCCGGGCTTACCCGTGTCTGCCTCTCTATATAGTTTGTACAATGGAGATCTGTACTGGCATTTATTACATCGAACAGCACAACTCCATCCCAGAGCCCTTTTCCGCTTGGTGTCCAGTTCAAACTCCGGTACCATGCATGATGTAGTGTTTGGTTGTCCGGCGTGAAGTCTGATGATGTCGTTCCACATTTTCACCATCAACACTATGTCGATGATCCGGTTTCCTTCTATTACAGGCTCAGAGTTGGATTCTTCAGCTGTAACAGTTGCTGGCCGTAGTATCCGTGTTGGACATGGTCTGTCTCCAGTATCTGTTGTTACCAGGGAAAGGCCGTCAGGACTGGGCTTGGCGATCAGCTGAAATTCCTGGGTGGTCAGTCTTCTGGTCAGAGCTGGTCTCTCTTCTCTGGTGACAGGTACCTCAGGATCTTCAACTTTAAATACCTGGCCCTTATTCTTTGGAACATTTGCAGGCTTGAAATAATTGTTCCTTCTCTTTCTGTCTCCCTTCATATTGGTAATGGTCAGTAATGGTCAGTAATGGTCAGTAGTGGTCAGCAGTGGTCAGCAGTGGTCAGTCAGAAGTAGTCAGATGTATTAAGAATACAAAAATCAAACTGAAGCTGACCATTTGATTGGTCATTGTGATATACACATCATTGCCTGTTTTATAATATAACATCAAAGGTGTTTCAGAGACAGGGAGAGCCCCAAAAGTAAACATAAAGGCCCAAAGAGAACACCCCCCCCCCACCCTCCCCTGCCTTTGGCATGGATAGTCTTTGTATGTATACATGTTAGTTAGTCCAGTGGGTGTCATTCACTGTGATTGTTTACTGCAAGTCTTCACTGTTATCTATTGATTATTTCATGTCCAAATCAAAGCTGAAAAATGCTTTAAAGCAGATTAAATGTTCAGTTAATATTAAAATTTGGTAATTTAAAAAAAAAATTAAAATTCTACGAAAAAAAATGAAGTTGTAATTTGAAATTGAAAAACTTTTTTGTATAGTTATATGTAGGAATTATTCAAGTTTATATACCAATTTACAGAACTGAAATATCTTAATAATTGCAAAATCTGTTTCATTTTTCCTGACGATTGGTGTCTGTGATATGTACAGCAAAGTGTATGTAAAGCTGAGTTAAAATCTCAGTCTGAGAGGGGTTTTTCAATTCTTCATAACTCCTGTTTTATTTGACCTACGCTGATTCTGTTTATGCCGAAATGTTTGAAATAGCTCACAGTTGATGAAAATATTTTTTTTTAAATTAAAAAAAAAACAAGTGTCCTATAATAAGACTAAGACCACAATTAAATACTTCCGGGTTCAGTACCCATGAATAAATCCTTAAAAAATGTATGTATATTTGGGAATAAAATAATATGCCTCTTTGAATTGGATGTTTGCCTATAAATTTGCTGTAGATGTGTTATAGAGATGATAATCTAGCTGTCAGTGTGTAAATCATTCATATTGAACATGTATTTTGTGCTGCAGGATCCGGTGTAAAAAGTCCTGTTTTCACCTTTACCCCTGACCCGGATGTATATAATTGACGTTGGTGACACACATGGAGGTATATCTCCAGAAAATGCCCAACATGATGGGTTGAAACTTTTACATTTTGCTTCTCAGATGTTGATCTTGGCCAGGTGAAATGGAAATTTGCAGATGAAACTTTGGGACTTAGTTATGAATTTTAATGTTACAATGAAACATATAGTGAAATTAATTGTGGTCTTAGTCCTTTTGCACCCATACTTAAAATAAAGACAATAACAATATAACGAACAAAACTATATATGTAGATTTTTTATGGGAGAACTACTTTAAAATTTCGTTATTTCGCTTTGAGTTATAGCGTCTTTTCGTTATGTTGCTGCCAAATGACGGTAATTAACGGGGCGAAAAAACGACGATTATCGTTCCGTCAGGACGACAAAACGAAACAACGAAATGGCAGAATTAGCCACAATACCGTACAAAGGGCATGCATCTCCCATCTCATTACCTGGTATTCAATGTTCATTACAAATTCATTATCACATGCGCCATTGGCATCAACGTTGGCATATCAAATCATTTTTAACCAACTTCTTCTTTGCTTCAATTTAGTTATTTGAATTTTCGGGATTGCCAGAAGAAGTCTTTGACTCCTGTAACATTGAATATGGTTAAAGGTAATTTATTTTTGCAAACGTTGCCAGGCTTTATCCCAGATATTTACCAGTCAAATATCATGCTTCTGGGCCTTTTGGTTAATCAGAAGTCGTTTTCAGGTTTTCGCTGGAATTCAGCTTAATATCATACACCTGTAGAGGCAGATATTATACGTCCCTGGTTAATTAGAAGATGAAGTTTTCAGGTTTTGACAAATTTGACCCCTGTGACCTTTATATGGGTCATTGTCAGTTATTTTCTCTAACTTTGTCAGAATTGATCCTAAAAACCGCTCAAAATTCATGACGCTATCACAGGACAGTAATGTGACGTCATTCAACTGCAAGTTGTCGTCGTGTTAACTTGTCTTAACTAATACAAGGTAACAAGGTACCTAGTCAACCTCTGAGGAAACATGTGTACCTAGAGCTTCTGAGGTAACAAGTGTACCTAGTCAGCTTCTGAGGTAACAAGTGTACCTAGTCAGCCTCTGAGGTAACAAGTGTACCTAGTCAGCTTCTGAGGTAACAAGTGTACAGCTTCTGAGGTAACAAGTGTAGCCTCTGAGGTAACAAGTGTACCAAGTCAGCTTCTGAGGTAACAAGTGTACCTAGTCAGCTTCTGAGGTAACAAGTGTACCTAGTCAGCCTCTGAGGTTACAAGTGTACCTAGAGACTCTGAGGTAACAAGTGTACCTAGACTGCCTCTGAGGTAACAAGTGTACCAAGTCAGCTTCTGAGGTAACATGTGTACCTAGACAGCTTCTGAGGTAACAAGTGTACCTAGACAGCTTCTGAGGTAACAAGTGTACCTAGTCAGTCTTTGAGGTAACAAGTGTACCTAGTCAGCCTCTGAGGTAACAAGTGTACCTAGTCAGCCTCTGAGGTAACAAGTGTACCTAGTCAGCCTCTGAGGTAACAAATGTACCTACTCAGCTTCTGATGTAACAAGTGTACCTAGACAGCTTCTGAGGTAACAAATGTACCTACACAGCTTCTGAGGTAACATGTGTACCTAGACAGCTTCTGAGGTAACAAGTGTACCTAGTCAGCCTTTGAGGTAACAAGTGTACCTAGTCAGCTTCTGAGGTAACAAGTGTACCTAGTCAGCTTCTGAAGTAACAAGTGTACCTAGACAGCTTCTGAGGTAACAAGTGTACCTAGTCAGCCTCTGAGGTAACAAGTGTACCTAGTCAGCTTCTGAGGTAACAAGTGTACCTAGTCAGCCTCTGAGGTAACAAGTGTACCTAGTCAGCTTCTGAGGTAACAAGTGTACCTAGTCAGCATCTGAAGTAACAAGTGGACCTAGAGACTCTGAGGTAACAAGTGTACCTTGACAGCTTCTGAGGTAACAAGTGTACCTAGTCAGCATCTGAAGTAACAAGTGGACCTAGAGACTCTGAGGTAACAAGTGTACCTTGACAGCTTCTGAGGTAACAAGTGTACCTAGTCAGCCTCTGAGGTAACAAGTGTACCTAGTCAGCCTCTGAGGTAACAAGTGTACCTAGTCAGCTTCTGAGGTAACAAGTTTACCTAGACAGCTTCTGAGGTAACAAATGTACCTACACAGCTTCTGAGGTAACATGTGTACCTAGACAGCTTCTGAGGTAACAAGTGTACCTAGTCAGCCTTGTACCTAGACAGCCTCTGAGGTAACAAGTGTACCAAGTCAGCTTCTGAGGTAACATGTGTACCTAGTCAGCCTCTGAGGTAACAAGTGTACCTAGTCAGCTTCTGAGGTAACAAGTGTACCTAGACAGCATCTGAAGTAACAAGTGGACCTAGTCAGCCTCTGAGGTAACAAGTGGACCTAGACAGCTTCTGAGTTAACAAGTGTACCTAGTCAGCTTCTGAGTTAACAAGTGTACCAAGTCAGCTTCTGAAGTAACAAGTGTACCTAGTCAGCATCTGAGTTAACAAGTGGACCTAGACAGCTTCTGAAGTAACAAGTGCACCTAGTCAGCTTCTGAGTTAACAAGTGTACCAAGTCAGCTTCTGAGGTAACAAATGTACCTAGACAGCTTCTGAGGTAACAAGTGTACCTAGTCAGCTTCTGAGGTTACAAGTGTACCTAGACAGCTTCTGAGGTAACAAATGTACCTACACAGCTTCTGAGGTAACATGTGTTCCTAGACAGCTTCTGAGGTAACAAGTGTACCTAGTCAGCCTTTGAGGTAACAAGTGTACCTAGTCAGCTTCTGAGTTAACAAGTGTACCAAGTCAGCTTCTGAGGTAACATGTGTACCTAGTCAGCCTCTGAGGTAACAAGTGTACCAAGTCAGCCTCTGAGGTAACAAATGTACCTAGTCAGCTCCTACAGTAACATGGATAAACTGTCAATGTCAGTACAGGTGTACCAAGTCAACTCCAAAAGTGACATAAGTAAACTGTCACCAGTACATTTCTACCGAGTCAGCTCCCACAGTAATTTGAATAAACTTCTGTTGTCAGTGTAGTTGTACCTAATCAGCTGCTAAAGTAATCTGAGTAAACTATCATCAATACATTTTTATGCTCCTCGAAATTCTTCAGTAGGAGCATATATTGCCTTCATGTCCGACTTTGCCCACAGTTAATTTAGGATCATGAAACTTGGTGTATACATTTGTCATATTAAGGACATGTGCAGTAAACTAAATGTAAAGCCAGCCACCCCTAAATTACAGAGTTACTGCCCTTTGCTAAAAATTTTACCTGATCAGTTCCTACAGTAATTGGCATTAACTGTTGTTATCAGTGCATTTGTACCTTATCAGCTCCTACAGTAACCTGAATAAACTATCTCCGGTACAGATGTATATAAACAGTTGTCAGTACACTAGTATGTAATAGTTCCTACAGTAATGTAGACAAACAAACTGTTGTTGATAGTACATAGCTCTTACAGTAACTTAGTTAAACTGTTCTTGATAATAAAGGTGTACTTAGTTAGCACTTACAGTAGTTTATTAACCAAGAGAAGTAATTCTGGACAGAACATAGAACTCCTTTCAAGTACAATAAGAGTTCCTAAAATTTGGTATCTGTAGCTTAATGTACATTTAACAGATAATGGAAGATTGGACACAAGGAAAGAATGGAAACATTTTTCTGGTGAGGAAACTAGGATAATATTCAACAAAATTTTAAACTGTATATACATTTCAATGTTAGATTTAATAATTTAAATTAATACACAGAACAAAAAACAAATTGTTCTTCACATTTTCTGAAATATTTATTCCTGTACAAAAATAATCTTTTAGTTGTAATAAACATAGATTTAAGTCAGCCAACTGAATTATTACCAAGAAATAATATTAATCAAAAGCACTTAAAAAAACCTATTATTACTACTACAAAATGTTTGTTAGAAATACAAAACTGTGCATAGGTGATGATCATTTCCATGAAAAGATGTTACACCAAGTTAAAGTATGTACCCGGTAAGTTATTTTACATTTATTTTGTAAATACAAAAATTAATTACAATTTGCTTTGTAAATTAAAATGCTAAAAACATCAAATAACAACACAAATATGATATAAAAAGTGAACCTTAACATGTGAAAATTAATGCAACAGAAACAAACATCAGTGAACTCACACAGGAAAAACGAGTTATCCTTCTATTACAAATTAACTAACGATACATACAGTTGTACTCTTGTGATCATAGTGAAATATTTTAAAAAAAAATTTACTTGCTTTTCATATGTTTCATTTAAAAGTTCTGTTTTTGTTTGGAAACACATAAAAGTGTGTGTGGGAGGGAGATGAAGCTCTGATCTGTAAAATGATATTGTTTTCTGTATCAATGGATGTCACTGGGACATCAGTAGTACGTCGGTAGGACGTCAGTAGGACATCAATAGTACAAAGGGTCATTTTGTTGACTGTGACATGTTAAACTGATAACAAATTATTTATATACAACTACTGTGTAAAAAACCAAAAAAAAAACAGGGACCAGGCACAGTTTATCAGCCCTACCACAATATATCAAGTGAAAACTGATTGCTACATAGATGGTCATTATCATCAAGTTCATTCAGAGACCCATTTTTAATTCTAATTAATAATGTTAAATTCAGCAGTCAGCGAGCCATTTTAAAAATACATCAGTTTACATCAAATAATCAAGTGTTGTATACATTTATATAATTGAAAATAACTTCTTTTTAAAAACTATTAATCAATGTCAATTGATTATAATTTCTGTCAGTACGATAAGTTTTCAGTGCCCTGGCAAGCATATACAGTATGTTATACTAACTAATTAGTATTGGTTAGATCAACTGCAGTTACTTTAACACAGAAACATTCAAACATCCAAACTCTCTATAACCCCTAGAGTATGACTAAACGTTTATACATCCAAACTCTATATAAACCTTGGAGTTTGTCTATGTCATCGGTTATGGTGGGGAAACCATAGCTTTTATCACAACATGAATGGCTTGACAAGTTACTGATGAATTGATTTGTCATAATCCTGTATTTTTCACCTTTCATGTCTTAAATATAAATAACATATATATCCATATATATATAACACACTGTCTTATTCTCAATAGTTATTAATACTGTCTCTCAGGTAAAAACTACTTATAATTCATTAATGGTAAAAAAAAAAAAAAAAATCATCAAAAATTGACAAATCACAGATTTTGTTATAGGAATTGATAATAAAATATAGGATAAACTTCTAAAGTCTGAAGTAACTACATATTTGTGAGATTAACTTTCCTCTGAAGTTTGTGTGTATCATCACTGACAATCCTTGTTCATGGAATTTTAAATGAAGAAACGTTATTGATGTAAAATCTGTTAACAGTACACAATTTATCATAATGTGTAAGATCATCAACAAAACAGTGATTAAGAACAATATTTTTATCATCAACCAGTTTATCTTTGACATGACATAAATTAAAAATCTAAAATTTCAATCCCTGTGTAATTAATGTAATGTAAAACTTTTTTGAAACAGATATGCTTTTTTCATGTTATTTCAATATGATGTATATATTCTTTACATGAAGTAGCTTTATAAAATTGTCAATAACATATACTATACTTACAATACATCCAACAATGATTTGACATTTGATACTATGGTGACAAGATAATGATAAATGGTATATGTTTGTATGTAAAATCTACGTCACATAAGTAAAAGATGTTCCAGACAGTTGAAACACCTTATCAAAACCATTGTGCATCGTGTTATTTTTTTAAAAAATAATAACCATACACAATAAACCATGAAATACTAAGGCACTCTGCATATATATATATTAGATCTCCAAAAATGTTTTAAAATATTCTATCAAATGTATGATTTAAAATTCTCTAATACAAGTGATAACTTGATATCTATTCTGTAATTGAAAATGAAAAACATATTCCAACAAATTTATATACAAATCTGATTTTATCTATACATTGTACATGTATATGTCAACATTAACAATTAACATTTACCCTTTGAATTTTTTTAAACATCACATAAAAGTAGCCATAGAAATAAAATCTATATGAACTTTTACAACAATTATGACAAGACAAACATAAAACTCAATGGAAAATTATCTTGGCTTTCCTCACAATGATTTAATATATATATATCTTTTTAAAAATTTGATTTCGTCTTGCATTAACTAAGACAAAATATCTTAGTAAATTACATTATATAACTCTATAAAAAATATCATCTTTATTTCTTTGAAATACAGGGTTTATGACAGTATTTATGACTCAATGATAACCATACTGACATGAAATTCTTCGAGGTTGTCTCATTTTAAACCTAAAAACAACATAATTGTACTGGAATGCTGAGACTTAATATGTGTAAGGTATATAAGTTTAAATATGGTGCTATAATTTTAGAATAATTAAAACAGACTAAAAATAGTGAGGATATTAACCATGAACAGGATCAAACTTGTAGACCATAACACTACAATGATTTGATGCTGTGAGAGGACTTCCCATCGTACATGATTGATACAACCATTCTGAAAAAGTCACACAAGTCTAAAACAACAACTCATATCAGACTAGATACACTGTGATACACTGTATTTACTATGACTCAAATTGAAATCGTCTTCTCATTAAACTATGTGCTAAATAGATTTTAGGTAAATCCTGAAAGATTCATTTAAAAAAAGTGAAATTTTGAATTCAACATTCCAAGCAAATGAAGTGACACTGTCCATAACCCAAGGCAACTATTGACTTAAAGAAGAAGTTGAAATATTTTTTGTTAAAAAAAATTGTTAGCTACCTTCCTGAAATTTCACCGATTTTTCAACAACAAATGAACTATTCTTGTCAGTAGGAACAACTATTGCTCCCTTCAAAAGGGAGGTAATCTGATCAATCTGAGAGTCTCTGTAGGCAGCCTCCCTTTTTGAGGTACCACGAGGGTCATTCTCCATACCAATTACATTTTCTCGTTGGCTAGTCCAAGGAGAATTAACGGTAGAATCAAAATCTCTGTCAGAAAATTCCTCGGCTGTGGGAATGCTTATGGCTAGACCTGTGCTCCCTGGACTCGTGGTGCGGAGGTCAGGTTGTGGGGTTGGGGGAGGTGGCTCCATTTCTTCCTCCTGCTTTGATGGACAAATGTCAGGGATGTCTGGGGAAGATGCTGGTGCTTGCTGGTGGTTTTCTTCTGTTACAGGTATATTTTGTTGTACCACTTGTCGAATGGCCTCATCACTGTATGACTGTGCTAGATATGATTCCTTAAGTGGGCTGGAGTGAGGAGCAGGAGGAGGGGGATTGGGGTTACGAATTTGTGATGTGATCTGAATGAACTCTGTCTCACCACGTGTGCCATAGACATTAAATGAGGATGGAGTGTTGAAAGTGTGGAGGGGTTTTGGTGGGGTGGGCCTATTGTGGTACTTGGCACTGCCTCGTTCACTTCCCCCTCGACTTGATCTGCTAGTAGAGGAAGCAGACTTTACTCGTCCAGCTAAGTTTCCTGACGACGGTCCAACAATCAAATCTGACGGTACATTCTTGGAGACATAAGGAGGTGATACAGGTTTAGATTTGGGTGTTGTGATTCTCAGAGGCTCTACACTTAGGGCAGAATCTGATATATTACTTTTGGCTGTATTTCGTGACGTGTCCTCTGAGGGGGTGCGACCACCCGTTCTGGGACTGTCCTGTATTGTACTAATGTCCATGTCACTAACACTGTCTGTGGGTGCCTTGTTACCATTGAGTTTGTTTTGGAGGACATCATCAACAGACAACCCCTGTAGCTTAGTCTCCTCTAGTGAAGACTTCTGGTCTATTGTGATTACCATGATCTTCTCATCCGCCTGACCATCCAAACTCTGTCGAGACTTCTTCCTGTGTTTGATCTTAAATCCCTCTGGAGGCTTCGGTGGGCTTTGTTTTGTGGATTTTTTAGTCAGATTAGGACGCCTTACTTCATTTTTCTCATGTGTATAAATTACTGGGTGAGTTTCACTCATCACCTGCAAAGCAACAAAAACACATTTATTGACAAAAGTTCTTACTCTTCAGTTGAAATAGTGGTAATTCTAAACAATTTAACTATCATAAGACATAATGTGGATCATTATCACTAGAGTACGATATGTTACTCAATCAAAGGTAAATCTCACTGACAGATTACTTGGAAGCCATACAACCAATTATCATGGTATTAAAATTTGGAATTTAAGATGTAAACAGTCCTAATGTATAAGTCTTGGTACAAGTATTATGTTCAGTGTATTAAAATCATGTGTGGATGGATTTTTAAGTTAAACAAATAATAATTCTCTTGGTAATAAGCACAGTAACAAATCCCTTTTTTCTCCACTAACATCAAGTTCACCTGGATGTTTCATTGAATTTAAATTTAACTAGATTTTCGCTGACAATGAATTCACTTGGATTTTTATTGACATCAAATTCACCTTGCTATATCCTCTGATAGACGTATTAAGTATGACCTCACTTGTAACTTTACTTCAGCCACTAAGTCACTTACTGGTTTGGGACCATCATCCTTTTGTTCCCTTGGTGATATCACTTTTGATGTTGTCAGTTCATCATCCCAACAAAGGGGAATAACTGTTTTTTCCATGTTTTCTTTATCAGCTTTCTCAAATTCTGAAGACCTGTCAACAATATACACTAACTGTAAGTATAGTACAAATATTTCTGTAATCATTTGGTGAGGAGATATTTTCACATTGTCAAAATTATATAGAATTATACATTATCACAATCTGTGTTGGAGCTGAATTGGTATGTAAGCATTATTTAGCAATTTTGAGCAAAAAAGAGACTGTGATTTCCAAACATTTTTAAGCAGGTGCATGTTAGAATTAATTCAATAACTATTCCTAACAGTCAACAAGAATTAAAGTATAATTGTAGAACACATATAGCCCTACTTCTGTTCTGAGGGAATGCTTAGGGTCACAGTAAATATGATATCTAAGAAATAAATTTATTAGATATTGGTTCTAAATAATAATAATAATGATAATAAACACAAATCATTATATTAATTTCAGTCGTGGGTGATGATCTGTACAAAGTTATCAATGATAATGAAATCTTACTAAATGAAAGAAGCCCATCTGACAATCAAATAATTCATTTAAGAAATTAAATAATTCATTTCAGAAATTATTGCTATTTCAAATTAAATGATGTCACCATTCCAGGGCCATGCCCTTGAGTGCCTAGGGGTGGAATCAACTTTCTGAATCAAAGAAATGATTGTACACAATACCCTATTGTTAACAATGCTGTTCCTTTGTGACTACTTACTGCCTGCTGAGACAGCTGTCTTGGCGTTTCACCTTTAGATCATCAGATTGGATACGGCCATTGATTCCAACGCGAATTTTGTCTCCTTTCTGTAACTGTTGTGCAACCCGACTTCCAACTTTTCCTTCAATATTATAGTACTCCTCATCGTCTCTTAATTCTGAAACCAGTTAATTATTTTCATATCTTTATTTGTTCTGTTCATAATACATCTCATTTGGTACACATTGTCTCTTCAATAGATACATGTCTCTGATGACCAATGCCGATATTTTCTGTCTGTATTAAAGTATTAAAGTGATTCCCAGAAAGTTAAAGTAGAGTTATGATAAATTATTTGTTCTGCATATTAAGTTATCTTTGGGATACAAGTTGAAATAATCACTTACGAGCAAAAGCATCTATGACACCAGAGGCCTCTTCACTGTTGACACCGCCAAATGTGAGCCAGCCAGCCTCCAGACTTGGTGGAGCATCAGGCTTCTGTTGACCTCTGACAAATGTTCCAGTGTTTAAATCGTGGTTTCCAGGGTCCCAATGTTCATGTATTTTATCTGTCAGTTTTTTGTGTTCACGACTTGTCTCCAAATATTCAGCATTTGTGTTTTGATTGATGCTCAAATCGTGAGACAAAAATGAGACTTTCTTAAGATTTCCTAAAAAAAAAGTGGAAAGTACATGGTCAGATATTAGAAATGTTGAAGGTAACATTATATGTATGACTGTTTAGTGCTGAGGATGCATAAAACTAAGATAAATTATCTACATTTTACAATATAAACTGGCAAAATGTCACTTACCTACAAAAGTGAAAAAGCAGATGTCAAGTGACAAAATCAACATTTCACTGTAAATGAGTTTCGACCTGACACTTAATTCTTATCTTATCAAGGTTTGTCAAAAGTAAGATTACATAACACAAGGCTGATGTTATTTATGTATAGATTTCTATACAGATCTTGACAGGTTTGCCAACACTCACCAGTTGTTTTGGGACGACGCGTTGAAGAATGGGCCCGATTTGTGTGTTGTAAGGAAGATTGAGACTGTGAAGTCAAAGGTCGACCATGTACTTCAACTTTAAGGGGAGAAAATAAAACCTTTAAAAAATATCTGCAGTCTATAATCCACAAGAATGTACACAATTCGAAAAAACTGACAAACACCATAAATTTTCATGATTAGTATTAGGTAGCACTTTTATATTGTTGTTTATCGATTTAAATGGAGACCCAGTTTCCAAAACAGATCAGTGATACCCCTTCTTCAGGAAAATGGCACTGATTTTTTACCCATTCAAAATGTGTTTTCTATATCACTCTATCATTTAAACGGAGATACAGAAATTTCAAGTTTTATAACCAACAGTTAAAGTCAACTTAAGTATAGACATAACATTAATAAAAAAGAAACAGTTCTAAGTAGGGACATAGTGTGAAGAAAGGGACAACAAATACAAAATCTATAAGGGACTTCACAAGTTCTGAAGTAAAATTTCATGTTAATCTCTACTGAGGTATTTTTGGTATAAAGTTTCGTGATAACTGAATTATAACTAGTATTATGGTTTGGAAAAATCACATCATGATAGATATTGCTTACTGTTGATTCTCTGTCTCCTGGCAAATTCATCATCTGTCCTGGTGCTGACACCATTCCTTCTGTTAGGAGCTGAGGTTATATTACGACTGAAATCACAAAACATAAATGATCACATTTCTGATAATGCTTACAATGTTGGTAATTTATCTTGACATAGAGATAAACATTAGTGTTTGAATCAACATTATGCATTCTGTTTATTTCCTTGGCTTTGTTTCTTCATCTGTAATTATCATTATCTCTCCATAACCAACAACCAACCCTTCATTATCACCAATCCTTCACCAATCCTTCATAACCTCATTATCACAAATCCTTTGTTTTATCTCAATTGACATGCCTTAATTGTCCCTCCTTCACAACCCTTCATTATCCCTCCTTCACAACCCTCCATCATCTCTCCTTCACAACCCTCCATTATCCCTCCCTCACAACCCTTCATTATCCCTCCTTCACAACCCTTCATTATCCCTCCTTCACAACCCTTCATCATCTCTCCTTCACAACCCTTCATTATCTCTCCTTCACAACCCTTCATTATCCCTCCTTCACAACCCTTCATCATCTCTCCTTCACCACCCTTCATTATCTCTCCTTCACAACCCTTCATCATCTCTCCTTCACCACCCTTCATCATCTCTCCTTCACCACCCTTCATCATCCCTCCTTCACAACCATTCATCATCTCTCCTTCACAACCCTTCATCATCTCTCCTTCACCACCCTTCATCATCTCTCCTTCACAACCCTTCATCATCTCTCCTTCACAACCCTTCATTATCTCTCCTTCACCACCCTTCATTATCTCTCCTTCACCACCCTTCATTATCCCTCCTTCACAACCCTTCATCATCTCTCCTTCACAACCCTTCATTATCACCAATCCTTCACCAATCCTTAATAACCTCATCTTCACAAATCCTTTGTTTCATCTCAATTGACATGCCTTAAATATCTCTCCTTCACATCCCTTCATCATCTCTCCTTCACAAACATTCATTATCTCTTCTTCAACAACCCTTCATTACCTCTCCATCACCAATCCTTCATTATCTTTCCATCTCAATCACCATTCCTTATTATCTCTTTATCACTTTCTTTCCATCACCAATCTTTCATAGTCTTTTTAACCTTTATTTATCTTTATCTCTCAAACACAGATCTTTAATTGTCTCTTCATTTTTCCCTATCATCAACCTTCATGAATCCTCCATCATTGCTCCATCATGAATTTCAATTTCACTTCTTTACAAGACTTTCACCTTCCTCCATCAACCCTTTACACAAATATCTGAGATATGAAGTCACATTCTATTGATATTGAAATTGTAGATATTTATGCAGGTAATGTGCCTGTACCTGTTTGTGTATTTGTAAATTCCAATAACACCTAGCTTTTATTACACGGAAGGAATGATTAAATAACGTTTCTTTTAGGCAATGTCTGTACATTTATTGTAAATCTTTGTCTAAATACACTAGGTAATAAGACACAAATGCCAATTTATTACCCATTAAATAACCTGTAATTGATTTAAGTACTGCAAATGATTTCATAAGAATTAAAAAAAATATCTATTTACGTGTTTCAAGGAGATGAAATTGCATGTGCCAAATATTAGAAGTTTAACAATTTTAGACAAACTCTAACAAAGGAAATTTGTTATTACAGATCAGATCACATTGACCTGGTCCTGGTGTAGAGTATAATACTGACCTGGTCTTGGTGTAGAGTATAATACTGACCTGGTCTTGGTGTAGAGTATAATACTGACCTGGTCTTGGTATAGAGTATAATACTGACCTGGTCCTGGTGTAGAGTATAATACTGACCTGGTCCTGGTGTAGAGTTTAATACTGACCTGTTCCTGGTGTATAGTATTATACTGACCTGGTCCTGGTGTAGAGTATAATACTGACCTGGTCTTGGTATAGAGTATAATACTGACCTGGTCCTGGTGTAGAGTATAATACTGACCTGTTATAGAGTAAAGTACTGACCTGGTCCTGGTGTAGAGTATAATACTGACCTGGTCCTGGTGTAGAGTATAATACTGACCTGCTCCTGGTATAGAGTATAATACTGACCTGGTCTTGGTGTAGAGTATAATACTGACCTGGTCCTGGTGTAGAGTATAATACTGACCTGATCCTGGTGTAGAGTATAATACTGACCTGCTCCTGGTATAGAGTATAATACTGAACTGGTCTTGGTGTAGAGTATAACACTGACCTGGTCCTGGTGTAGAGTTTAATACTGACCTGGTCCTGGTGTAGAGTATAATACTGACCTGATCCTGGTGTAGAGTATAATACTGACCTGCTCCTGGTATAGAGTATAATACTGACCTGGTCCTGGTGTATAGGTTGTGGATGAGTTTATGCTGCTCTGTAATGATATCTGTGGTGGACCGTGAACGATACGTCCGTGTCCCGCTCACATCAATGTCTACAGTACGGCATGACAACACGGGCTGAGCAGGAGTGTACCTCAATCTGCTCTCAAGTTCCCCGAGGGGGCGTTTCTGTAAAAGTTTATATTTATAGAAACATAAAATGAAATCAACATCTGTGGGACACATGTATATTACTTCAATAAAACACATCAATAAGTCTGTAGCTTTGTACATTCATCTCTCTCTGGTATCGGTAATAGAAATAATTCCAGCAAGGAGTTTATCTACATGTCACCGGTCCATGTGTATGATCCTTTAAGACACATCCGATATCATCAAACAGCTGGTCCTCCCAGTAGCATAATGAAAGAGATCAGTAGTGAAACTGATAAGAGTTGTACCTATGAGATATTGGTTTTTATCAACTGTTCAAATTTTAACAGAGACACAGATATTGATATAGTGCAAAACCATATATTTTCCTGGAGCTAGATTTTCATGGTTTCAAAAAATATCTATTTCACAGACATTCGATTTCATGTTAATCTACTTATAATAGTTAAAAAACTTTTTGGACGTAAAAATTAGTGATTTAGAGTACCCACGAAATCAACAAATATAAACTCCCCATGAAAATGAACAATTTTACAGTATATCACTGTATGAATTAAGATTTCTTTTTTGTTACTGACTAATGAAAATGATACTTCCTTAAGTCACTGAGAAGAAAGGAGATGTTTTTGTTAAAGTACACAGGTAATAGTAAACACTTACAACTAGGAGAAGGTGAGATATTACTAGGACATCCTGTCTCTGATTATGCTATTAATTCTCTTTATATTTTTGTTGTTTTTAGGTGCTTTTAGATTATAACACAGAAATTTTTAGTTAAATGCTAGCTATATTGTATTCCACTATAACTCTTAATTATACCTGATGTAGACAATATTAGGATTTCAACAAGACATCAATAAATATCCTCTATACATTTCTTTGCACCAGAAAGTATTATTCCTGTATCATGAAAATACAACTGATTAACAGAAGAACAGATACACAAGATTGCTTAACAAAGTTTACATGTCACATAACTATGTACCAAGCCATACCCTCTTGATAAAAAAAATATATGATTTATGTAATCCAGCACGCCAGGCAAAGACATCACCAGCTCAAACCACATCACAGCCAGAAAGTGTTATACAACCTTAAAACATGATTCACGGACTTGTGACAGGATTACAATTCATTTCTCTCCTTGTACGAATAAATTTAGGACAAAATCCTTGCAACATTACCTGTTATGTGTGGATTTATCAGTTACGTGAATCATGCAGATTTCCAATGCTTTATGATCCTTGACATAAGTACAGACTTGTGGCCTGTTACGATTACCCTGGGTATTCATATATGGACATCAAAGATTATGTTAGTGTTTTGACATGGCCATGATCACCATCACAAATAATTCCGAACAAATGAAAACAACACCCATACACAGTGTAAAATTCAATAACACCCCTTCTATAAAGAAAGTCATAGGTTTACTCACAAAAGTGAAGTCGAATGGTTACGATTAAATATCTGGGAACTATATAGAATCACATACCTGTAACAAATTAAACTGTTTGTTTGACTTCTAAAGCAGTTGATGTACTGGCTTTCTGATATTTTGTCTATGGTGTGTTATGTTATTAAAGCTGTAATGGACTCTGATTATCATGTATTAACTTCTTTAGTAATCAAGTTAAGCTCTAAGAAATCCCTCCAGTACCGCATATCAATCTCCCATTCAGTAGAGAAAGACAGAATCTTACTCTCTTCACATGTTAAAATTGATTTACAGAGCCAGAATTAAATCTTCACTTTTATTCAAACCATTTCACCTCTTTAACTGCAAAGAATAATCAAAAGCAATTTGTTCCACTATTTTTTCAAACGTACCTAAATTACTTCTCAACAACTCACTCTCACCATATTTTTTTATATCTACATAATGAATTCCATTACAACAGCATTAGATTAATTTGAATGTTGGATAAAACGCACCCAATTCTTTATCAGTGCTTTAATGGCTTTGGAAATATTAAACAATTTCTATCAACCTTGTTGATCCTAGAAACATCAAACCCCTAGCGTTCTGGGCCTAATTATTTGAGAACTTTGTCAAGCAAGCATACAGAACAGTAAACTCTAATTTTTTTTTGTATAAAAATTATATTAAAAAAATATCTTCAATATTTTGCTGCTCCTTGTCTTCGTAACTTCAGATTAGTATGAATGAAAAATAGATTATCTTTTTCATTAGTTTCCATTTTTCTCATGAAATGTAAAACCAGAAATGTGATATGTGTCTGAATGACTAGTTACCGACATTATTATATAATCTTTTTCAAAAAAACAGTAATCACTTTCTAACAAAGAGCATTTTCCATTGTAACATTGGCAAGTCTATTTAAACTGTTATCCAGAATATCTATGTGAATTTTGTTCTGTAGCACTAAGCTCCATAACTCCAACAAGCTTTCTTATCTTCAGCTAATTATAATCCAATACATTGATCGTCTTACTACAATTAAGCCTTGACCTAATTCCTGTCAGCAAATTTTCTATTGGCACAATACCTGCTATTCAAACAGTTGTAACCTGCCTTGCAGCATCTAGATTTTTTATCTCTACAAATTCAGGGCATGCAAATTTTGTAAAAGAAAAAGAAACATTATTCAATACTCCTTTTTAATTACAGGTATATGATTAATGTAGGCATCAGAGACTGGAAGAGCTCAAATGACTCATTTTGGCATTGCCATTTACCTGAACAAAAACCATTAATATTTTATTCTTTAATAAAACTAATAATTAACTGATCACCTGCAACGAAAACCAAAACTAAATTAAGTTTTTTCTTTTCTATGAAATTGGAAATTTTACAGAACTATGTACCTGGTTCTGTTGATTATCAGATGCCAATGTAAAGCCTGGTGGAACACAATGGCTGTTGATGGGCTGATAACAAGTGACCATCAGATTTAAGTAACTGTAGAGCCAAATTAGCTAAAAGAAACATTTAGACATAAGTCAACTGAAGCCAACAATCATATGTACCATTATTGTAAAAAAAAAATCAATGGTATTATCAATGAACCACATACAGAGTGAGGTGTAGGCCCCAGTCTGATGACAGGCGTGATTGATGTCCCTCGTCGACTCCTATAGCCAGGTCACAAACCACTAGACAAAGTGAATGAAACCAATCACCATAAAATTGAAATAAAGTCAAAACATAAAGTGCTATTACTGAACAAATCTCCGATACACTAAACCCTTTATTGTTCCCAATGGGCAGAAAATTAAAATTGTATATGATGTGCCTAGCTTTTGGCTTGCAAGAAAGAAATGTATTTGTTAAGGTCTGTTATTTTGTACCACTTAAGATCAATAATAAGTCACATAAGCAAGTTTAAGAGGAAGAAACAATCATCATACCCTGCCAACTAAACCTTATACCTTACAAAGACCAAGGAGAAAAACTGATCTAATGAAATCAGCAATGTCCTTTACCCCCACACTTAACTGAGTAATCTTTTCATTGGTTTGGAAAGGATACTGAAGATACATGTGCACAGAAAAATTTCTAAAATACAACTCAAATTTTCTATGTTACAAAATCACTATAAAAAATTCTCTTTAAACTACCTTTTCACCTTGGAAAGGTGTGCAGGCCTTTTCACCTTGGGAAGGTGTACAAATCCTCTAGGGTAGAAAGTGTATAGGCCTTTTCACCTTGAGAAGGAGTACAAGTCCTCTTTGGTAGAAGGTAAAAAGGCTTTTTACCTTGTCAAGGTGTACAAATTCTCTTGAGAAGGATGTTATAAGCCTTTCATCTTTCGTGGGAAGAAAGTGAATATGGCCTTTCTTTTGGAAAGGCATAATTAATCTTAAAAGGAGAAAAAGATATGTCAGCCTTATGGTCTGTCCAAATGGTTTTCCTACCAGGTTATTGAGAGGATCTACATTTGTTCAAAATACTCTTGTGAGAGATTTTATCTTCTCATATAATGATAAAAAGAAATGAAACTATGTGTCATATAAATGATAAATGTCTTTTCTACCAAGCTAATATTACATCATCAAACCCATAAAGCACAGACTGACTATGCGTTGTTTACCTGTAATTATATGATTGTATATTTAGAATTCATTGATGTTTCTAGAATCAATGTAAAATCAACCAGAGGTCATTATTCTATAATTCAATCTCAAGTATAATTATAATTTCCTTACCTTGATATTAGCAATTTTGCTTTAGTTACCGAGCACCAGAACCATGTATCTTAACACCACGTATCTTACAAGCTGTCACAATGGCAGACTGAAGTGTATTCACTATCTCCACAACAGTAAATTTTACATAAATGGAGAACACAAGTTATCCTGTTTGGGAATTCATAGAAATGCAGTATGTTCTCTCTTTATCTCACAGCATTAAAAACTCTCCTGGCAGCGATTGATATTTTTTTTTGTTGGAAATATGAAAAGTTTACTTGGCAAACATAAGTAATCCTGGTAAGGTGGTTAGAGAGACTTTTCAAGACTTAAAGTGGCCCATCTGTCCTAATGACCATTGTTGAGACAGAAATATTGTATAGAACTACATACCACCTAGATCTACATTAGGATCTAACAGGCTATGAATACACAGAAACCCAAGTGTTACAAGTATCTACAGACAAAATCCCTCCACCAATACATTAAGTCCTTACCACTAATTGTTTAAAACAAGAAACCATTGTTTGGGATGACAAATGACATCAGACTGTTTATCTACCAGGCACATTTATCATGTTAAAACTAAGCAGAGTGCCACAAATAAATTGGATTAAAAAGTCCTTCAAACAGTACAACCCAAAATCAGATATGCATTTAACAAATATCAAAGGAATGTACGTGATACACACATTATCGTCCGTGCGTATCTGCCAACTATTTACATCTACAGTGAAACTTGTCCAATCTGACACCCTGTGGAATCCAATAAACTGGTTGATCAGTAAATGGATGTGAATGTCGTACACAACAGGATGTCAGAATACTGAATATTAAGGTGTGGTAGTAGAAGTGTCTATCATCCTGATCATGTTGTTTACTGTGATAACATCAGCAATTTACATATCAAGTAAGTAGGACTTCTATCTGCCAATTAACTATAGTTATATGTATTGGTAAACTTGATTTATAATTAGGATAATAAACCTCCTAATGCAGAGAGGAAACTGAAGAGAAACAAAATATTGTAAAGGAAACTGAACTTTGTAACCACCATACTGTACTCCTAATTGTAAAATATATCACAATTTAAAAAAATTATCATAAAAAATAATATCAATTGCATGCCTTCTGATCCTAATTATAATCTCTTTTGCATGTAAATGAGACAAGAATTTTGTGTTAAAAAAGCATGCATTAGTCACAGCTAACGTATATCATGTTCATAGTGAGATGACTATTTAAACAGACAGATGTGAAGAAATTCTCAACGCATTAAACAGAGCTAAATTCAATTACTGACAATTTCTAGAAGGTACTTTGAATTTTGACTCTTCACATTCTTTAGTACTGGGTCATAGCACCTAAGGACCAAGTCTATCAGTTAAAATCCAGTCACAACACCAAAGGACAAAGTCTGCGAGACATCATGTCTGGCAGCAGTGACGATTTAATATAATTGTTGGCTGACTCAAACAAATGACACATTTCGTTCTTGTAAATGTTCAAGGTCATGACTAGTTCCAAAGATCATGGATAAAAATACAGACCGATACTAAATGTGATGTCGATGAGTATTTATGTGTAAAAACAAGCATAAAGAATTAAAAGACAAAGACAGCTTGTAAATCCATCATGTAATGTATTCTGATAGCAGACATTTCCTGAAATAATTCTGCAAAATCCAAACATCTTATCACAAACAAGAGTATGTTGTGTACAAGACATCCATCATCAGTAATGTAACTTCGTGATGAAAAAGAACAAAAGCACCATGAACCATGACATCAGAATACCTAACATCCTACTTTAAAGTGAATTTATATAAAAAAAACATTGATAATGACAAAGTTCATATAGAAATGATGATCAATGTCTTCTTGATAAAAATATCAAAAATACTGTGTGATTATTTCATGTCACAATGTCATGTGACTAGAATTTAAAAAAAAAAAAATGCATAATCTTTGTCACTATAATCAGAAGACATCACATCTGTGAGATTTCATTTTTTCTGTTTTCTGATATCTGATATCCTGTTGTTACGAGGAAATGTACTTTGTGACATATTGAAGCTGTATATTGGTGTTGCTTATTGGATAGTGCTGTAAATCACTTGTGAATACTTTCTTTCACAAACTCACCTTTTCAGACATATTCACAAATACACAAATTTTGCTAATGTATATCTAGAAATGACTTTAAATTCGCGAATGGTGAGCTATTAGAGGTATAGACTCTTCGAGACCAAGTTATCAGTAACCAACTCATCAAGGATGCCATCCAGAGTTATTTTCGTACAAATGTTTGTGACAGATTTGAATTCACAATTAATTCTCCTTGCATATAAACGGGAAAATAAATCCCACAGGAAATATAAATGATTTACAACAGCTACATTAGCCATTGTTATATCTGCCTGCAGGTGATATCTGTATTGAAATGTCCTGCTATTTTACCCTGTTTTCATTAAACGACCATTAATGATATCATAAAATAATCTTATCATTATAAAGGTAACCTATTCAACTACCTCTATTGTAAGTACAAAGCCGTGAGAGAAATGTATTAAAACTAACATAAAATTTGTCTTTTTTCTTCTGCTTAGTATTTGTTTACTTATGTAAAATTCCATTTGTGAGAAAGCCTTTGATGCAAAGTTCTTTCAATGAAAAACTAAAAGGAATGTTACAATTCACAATAAATAAAAAAATGTCAATGGGTGTTTTTCGACAATTGCAGCTAACTCTAAACAAGCATGATTTAAAGGCCTTTCTAATGTTTGTCAAACATCAAACTGTTTAAAGCATATGCCTTAGAAATGGAAATTTATGTGAATTTTAAATTCAAAAGCCATTTGGTCAAAATGCAACTGAAGGTAAAATCCATTATATAATAGTTTATCAGAAGTTATACCTTCAACCAAACAGAATCAGTGTTCTTAAGCCTATTTTGATTCCAGGTACACTATACAATAAGGAACGAAAACAAGTTTTTCTGGTGTCTGATAGTACAGCTTGCTATCAAAATTGAACCACTATCTGGCTAGTATGTTAAGTTACTGTATTATAAATTTATCAATTACAGTTTCTTCTTGTCAATATACATGTATGGTTTATAAACCTGACACAGACACATATGAATCCAGATAAAGACAAGGTCAGTAATAAACTCAATACATAATGTTTGTATATCTCAGATTATTCTTATCACCATCCTTAAAATCCAACGTACCACTGACAATCCAATTCACATGTAACAAATCCACTTGACAGAAGGAGTCAGGGATATGCAAACCTTATCAAATTATTTTGAAACATTGGACATATGAAATACCTTTGCATGTTTCTTCAAGATCCTCTTTGCATTGATATCAGCATAGTCCAGAGCATTGATGTAGCGGGATGTCATTTTAGCCCTGACCTGTGACCTAAGGTCAATTCAAAGCTCTCTGTTCTGTTTGGGAAATCTACAGCACCTCATCTAAAATAAAAAAAAACATACACGTTATACTGAATTATAACAACTTGACATGATAATTATTACTTAGAAATTAATATTACTAGGTAAATGTAATAATGACAATAATAGTAGACTTTATTTCATGAGGATCTAAAAACCTGTTTAGCCAAAGCTGATCTTTCACAGGGTCCTCTAATGTTCATGAGAAACATTATTCTTGAAACATAGGCTCAGAAAGACTCCCTACCGAATTTACTGTTAGTCTGTTGTAGTTTTTTCTAACAGGACAATCTGATAACATATAACATAATGAATACTGCACATTGAAGGCTTTTGTGACGTAGATCCCAAATTTTGGCCAAAGTCCTCTATAAAAATATACCATATGATGAAGTGTCACCATTCAGTAGCATTTCACACAAATTCTTTCATAAATAGAACTGTTTCACTTTTATCTTGTTAAGGTTGAAAAACAATGTATAGAAAAAGAAGAGAAGACAGTCCCCAAGAGATATATCGTCACAACAGGTGGATGGGAGACAACTCTTGTATAGATAAATCTCACATTTCACAACATTCAAACAGAATGTTGGGTTTCAAAGGAAAATGGTTTATACATGTTAATATCTTTAAACTACATCTTATGATTTTTTGTACGAGTTCAGAGAAAAGAGTTTCCAAAGACAACTAGTTCATTTGTGCAGTGACATATTTCACCTTTCACCTAGACAACTGGAAATCAATTCCCTGTTATGACATGAGAAAGTATGGGATCACCTACACAACTATGTGGGTTTTCTTAAAGTGTTCCAGTTTCCAGGCCAAACAATGGACCAAAGTTATGAATATAATCTATAAGCTGTAAGCAATTAAAGTTGATATACAGTATCAAGTTAAGAAATACCTGTTACAACAAAGTTAAATTTACCAAACCCAGTGCCCCTCCAGTCTGACTGTCCAACTTGTAGAATCCAAACCAATCATAAAAACGAACCAGTTTTTGTATAAATTCCTTCCTTACTTCTGACAGAGTAAAACCAGCTGACATTTTTATAATTTTGCCCTTGAGTAAACAGTACTTGGCAAATTGACATAAAAGTCACTTACGAAAAATTAATTGTCCTGGAGTTCTCTATTAGTCTATATATAACATACATATATGGGTACGCATTATTAGTACAACCTTGTATCAAAATACACCTTGTGTTCTAGTATCAAACTCAAATCTCTAGGAATCATACCATCAAATTTTAACAAATTATTTACGACAGAACCACTTTTCAGAAAGGCAATATAAAACAAATTGAAACTATAAGAAACTGCATACATGGTGAAAATATTGCTTAGCTACCTTAGCTGTGAGTAAATATTTTCCACAATTACAATGTATGTATAAAACAGACGTCCATCTCTACTTCCTTAATGACTGGTTTAGTTTGTGTTACCATTCCATTTTATTGCATTCATTCTTAGTAATCACTAACTCAGAACACGAGTAAACACAGTGAGTACTATAATACTAAGTAACATACAAGGAGGAGTCAAACAGATCATGTCAGGTCTGAAACAGAAATAGCTGACAATAGAGCAGTGAATATATTGTAACCCATAAACATATATAAAATGTAATCCACAGACATATTTACTACTCTTATTTATACTTTCTGTCTGTTTCATAAAATACAATCACCTCTCATATAATAGATCAAATTAAAACAAGTTCTAGTTTTAACAATGTTTAAGTGGATTTTTAGGTATCTTCCTCGGTAAAAGAAAACCAATAAAATGCTGAGATGTACACCACAATATGGTAATTGAAAGCATTGAAAACAATTATTGACCTAACTCTGGGCTTCCTCATGTTTTCCTGTAAATAATAAGATTATATGGATTCTCTAGCTTTCCCTGTAGCAGCGTTTACTGTAGAGAATTAATTACGTAATTCCCATGGGTATATATGTTTTAGTGTAGTGAACTAATCACTTAGATCCCAGAGGATTCCAGAAATATTTTCTCCTTACTTACCTTGACTACAATAGATATTAATCCTTGTCAGTAATATCACTGAACATGTTTTGACGACATATTGTCCATTCATACACTTAAATAGCTTGAAATCTCCTAACAAGTTCCTTCCACTAACCAAGTATAGATTATTAAAACCTGACGCCTGATTTCAATATTTCTCACATGCTATGGTGTCCATTGGTCACTTTCATCCTATCTGTCTTGGCTGACAGCTACAAGGGACCTCCTGTAGGCCACAGCAATCAGAATATACAAGGACTTTTCAGCCAAACAACAAATCACCATCATTGATCACTTAACTTCTATACATACTACTACTGTATGGAATATGTGCTGCTCTCATTCTGTCAGTAAGTCAACAGAAAGGACCTCCAAACCCACACAAACCGACACTGAGTCCTTCTGCATAACCTCTATATACATATATATACAAACACATATATGATCATGCTACAACCTCCATATAGTGCCAAATTTAGACACCAAAATTTATACAGTCTCTACACAATGACACCAAATACATATAGTTCATTTGAGTCTCACCCTAAAATACAACTCTTTATCTATAACATTTATATTTGAGCATATTAAAAGATTCATTCATATGCAGATTTTAGCACTCTTTAGATATATGTATCACTTGTGGAGTATTAAACAGAGTTTATCAGCATTATAACAAAGTTTTTATCAAATTTTCCCACTCTAACAAACAATTAATTTCTAATATCTTGATACAATGAATGAACAGTGAATTAGAACATGTAATTCATCTTTGACCTCAATAATACAACAGAAACATGTTCTCAAATTAATATTCAAATCTTCATAGCCGCCTCTGTCCATATGAAATGGAACAGCTCCACATGTGATTTGGACATGGAGCCATTACACTATATGAATGCTTGATATATTCTTAATTTACTTAAACTGTTTCTTCTGATCACTGAAAGACCAGTTTTCGTGATTATTTCCATTTGTCAGTAAAATTAATTTTTTTGTAAATATAATGATGCAGTCCTGCTAAACATTAAAACATAAAACATGTAATTGTTTATCAGGAATCCTAATATCCTTCAACCTGTAGGTACCCTACTTATAACAGGTTAGTATTGACCTTACAACTTCTGGACAAGGACACCTGTAGATAACAACCTCTGTACACTGTGGGCACTAAACTTACAACCTTACCTGACACCTACCAATTACACCACCTCTTTATAGTGACACCTATCTAAAGTTGTACATGACTCCTCTCATTCTGAGACAGAAGAATTACCTTGTTTTTACTTCAGATACGTAATGACTTATTTGAACACCCAAGTTTAATCTTGGTAAAGATCCACTGACCCTTGGTCAAGATCCATTGACCCTTCGTGAAGATCCATTGACCATTGGTCAAGATCCACTGACCCTTCGTGAAGATCCATTGACCCTTGCAGAGAATTTTTTTGCTGTGTTTTACAGCTGTATTTTCCCAGAATTTAAGAAAAATTAAGAACATATTCTAAATTGCTTGGAAAATAAAACTATTCATTTTCCAAATTCATAATGGCATTCTAAAATTCAGACAGCTAAAAGCACAACTTCACTTACTAATCATTCTCTGAACAACCATGCTTTAAAAGTTACATTCTCAATAAGTATACACCAAGAAACATATCACATTGTTTTCATCAAGTCCATCAGATCAGTACTATATTTACCTGAACTATCAGGTCCCATCAAGTAGTAGTATCAGACCCAATATTACAATGTATAGGGTGTGATCCGCATGTATAGGGCAGATTGGATCAATGTATCATTACTGCTTGTCACTGAGGGCTGTATTTATCTTCCCTATGACAACAATATAGAATGTTTTTCTTCACACAACAAAATACCAATTGAGTAGCTACATTGTACTGTATGGCAAGGGAGGCCACATTTACACAAGTTTGCCTGGGATTTGTAAAGTACTCACCCAAATGTTTGTTTTTAGAGAAAACCTTTGTTCATTAGGTAGATTCCACAGACCTCTTTCCATTTCCATAGATTTTCACCTTTAATCAGGTGAAACCTTTCCAAAGAATAAATTATTAGCTGTTGGAGTTTCGCATACCTTCAGCATACAAAAACCTGAACTATATATAATGAATACACACTGATCTGTACTTCTGCCCAATGACTCAATATTATGTAAATTTACGGTAGATATTCAGAGTTCAATAACATTAAATTTTCAAAAATGAAAAAAAAAACTTTTTAAACGCTTTTTGGCCATTTTCATCTTTTCATTTAGAATTGCAACAGTTGAGAGTACAGGTCAACTTACAAATTTTGAATGATGAAAATATTTCTTTACCCTAGAAGACAGAAGATCAATCACTTAAAGATCAAGAGGTCACTAGTTCAAGCCTCAGCAAGACACGACCATTATTTCCATTTAGCAGGCTAACAGTAAGCAATACCAATTAAAATGTTTCTTGGAGCTAAAAAAACTTGGATTTATATTTTTAGGTCCTGTTTGTTTGTTTTGCTGGGTTTATTGACCGATAGACAGTCAGGGTACATTTGAGGTAGTGTCTCCTTATATTAGCTGATGGCTACATCACCGAACATTCTACAGAAATCTACTGCCACAGGATGGCCCATAATAATGTCAACTTCCAGTGAAATACAAACTACCCCAGGTAAGGATCAAACCAGGTCAGATCTTCATCTGAGGTTGCTATGTATGATGCTTGGGGACTGAGTGATTGAGTTTAAAATTAAGCAGTTTTTTAAAAGTAGGGCTACCTTACAAGTTCAGAGCATAGCTTGTCGTACCAACTTATGCTTTTGCTGAAGGGAACCTTTAGGTTAGTGGTAGAGGTTGCAACATCAGGACCCAGTCTGAACAGATATTTTTCATTATTCCTAACTATTTCAGATTTAAAACATCTTCCCCTATTTTACAGTTACAACATTTAAAGTTTACCGTTCCTACTTTAACCTGTTTAACATGTATACATAAAAATTCCCTCAAAATTTAAGGACCTTTACTTCAAACGTTGACATATCTAACCAACTAGTTGACCTGACTGAATTGATATGTATGGCTATTCAGTCTTTATATAGATCCGTGAGAGGAATTAGAAGTAGTAAAGAAAACATAAATAAAGGAATTCAAAGCCAGCATGTACCAAATCAAAATCACAGCATGGCATTTTAATCCAATTCATAATATAATGTACCTTCGTCTAGAAACATGGATCAACTATACCTTGGTAAAAATGGCAGTCATTATGCCACTCTAGTACTTAATTGTCTGTGAATACAATTTTTTTAAATGACTCTCCTCACGATGTAGTCCAACAGAGTTTTAGAGGAAATAGTCACTGGTTTGAAGTACCATTGATTTCTTTCTGTATGGAAATTCTCCAGCTGTTTGCATTATGTATAAATGATACAATTCATTCCAGAAAAGTATCAAAACTAATAACTTTTTTTTAGTTCTGGTCAAGGTAATTGGCCAAAAAAGGTCTTTTGATGTCTGTATTTATTATATAATGTCAAAACTTCTAATTATACAGTACTATTATGGTATTGTAATGGCCCGTTTTTTTTAAATGTAGTTGTAGATAACATATTGGGATGCCATAATTCAGTGTCTCACTCTGCATTTTGAAACTAGGGGTACAATTTACTCCAGCAATGTATTTACCAGCTATATAAGAAAGTGCTGGAAAAGCAGGGATAAAACTTTACCCTGATTCAGGGGTAATAGGGAATATTGCAGCCCATGACTTAAATCATGTTATGTTATCTATGTACTCTGTACATCAAATGAATTAGACTAGTACAGTCACACTCTGTTTAAATCTTTTTTGGAAATGAACTATTAACTTCACACTTGGTAGTTTTAATACAAGTACTAGATTAAAATCTCACATTTAATGGTTAATATTTGACGGTTTTAGTGATCATCTCAATGAGGAAATACCAGATAATTCCTCAAAAACATCAAATTAGAAGTTTACATACAGAGGAATACTCAAATCACAACATTAAATAAGTGTGTTTCATTTCTTGATGTTAATTAAAGTTTTAAATTTTAGAGCCAAAGAAAAAAAAACAAGTATATTAAGAGTATTGCTAAATCAAACCACTTCCCGTTGGAGTGCACCAGATATATTATCACTTATAGTATAACCGGTACGGTATACATTATCATATATTGGGTAATGTATACACTTATCTACCTGTATGTGATGCCTTTCTTAATTTACATGTATCTGGTCATAAGGCATGATCAGCCTTTCTCTAACATTTTCAACTTAAACATTTTTCAGTAAAGTAGTTTACAGTACCTGCTATTTGGACAAAGAAATCCTGATCACCTACCAGACTTGGAAACTGCAATTTCCTCTATGTTAAATGGGTGTTAAACTTTAGCCAGCCTAGTATGAACTTTCAGGTGTACCCAATAGTGATTGGATTAAAATCTACCCACAATGATATAATTCAAAATTCTTTGTATAGCAGTTTATTCAATTTGACTGTGATTGGTAGATTCAAAGCAAACGGAATGCTAGTTATAATCTCTATATTATGTGTCAATGTCGTGGGTGCTAAAGAAAGAAACCAAACTCTTCGGAGAGTTCTTATAAAGGTGTGAGGTAAATACCTTAATCATTTTGAGTGTCAAATTTTGAGCTTATCATATCATTTAATAATGGAATCATAATGAAACAGATGAAGTAAGAATATTTTATCAAAATTTCATCTTTCTCAGCTATATACAAAAACACTTGCAAAAGTCAACTATATATATAACTATATAAATCTGTATACTGTGTATCGCAGAGGTCTGTACCTTAGTCTGTTAAGGTAATGGTAAGTACCCTGGGAGAACTTAATTCTGTCATTACACACAGACTATTAAGTCATTATATTTCATAAATACCATTGTAGAGAGAATCAATAACAGCTTCAAACAGAAGAGGTCAAAAACCGCACTGTAGGGTCAGTAGCCAAGCACCATCAATGGCAAGTAATAGGGCTAAAATAGCACTGTAGGGTCAATAGCCAAGCACCATCAATGGCAAGTAATAGGGCTAAAACAGCACTGTAGGGTCAATAGCCAAGCACCATCAATGGCAAGTAATAGGGCTAAAATAGCACTGTAGGGTCAATAGCCAAGCACCATCAATGGCAAGCAATAGGGCTAAAACAGCACTGTAGGGTCAGTAGCCAAGCACCATCAATGACAAATAACAGGGCTTAAAAGGCACTGCAGGATCAGTAGCCAAGCACCATCAATGGCAAATAACAGGACTAAAACTAGTTTTAATGGTAAGCAGATTACAAAGACAACAAAGTTTTAATAGCTGAAGTATTTCTTGTTCTATTCCAATTACTTAGATTTACAATACAAATTACCATTAGCTGCAGTTAACCTAACATCCCCCCCCACCTAAATAATGATATTCTTACATAAAAGTTGATCTGATACTGTCATCAACATAGACATCAAGACACTAATGAGATAGTCTCTGAAGTAGACAACGCACTGTTTATGATTTATATATAAGTTAAATATGCCACACATATTAAATATACCAATGCTGTAAGATTACTTCTATGTGTGTCAGGAACCTAATAGCACACGATGGTATGACATGATAGCCTTGACAAGATCTCGGCTATGGTCAGATTACATCATTATCCACCTATAATCATTGTCTTCGTACCTGGTCTCCTTTCCCAGTATTTAATTGTGGTAACAACCAGATTATGATTCACTCCATTTGACACATATCCATTTTTCTCTCACTCAAATGTCCTGATGATAAACTAATTTATACAGCATGCACATATTTGAAACATTGACTAGAATTATCTACACTTCAGGTCTTACTTTAGAGGTTAAACAACAGAGCAGGTCACCAAGTCAGAGTAAATATATTTGTGAAAACACAATCTTTAAGGAAACATTGGAGTTAAAATAAATTTCTTCAAAGGTAAATATGCAAGAACATTGATGAAGAATGATGAGTAAATTGCAGACGTACCTGTTACACCTGTAGATCTGTCTAAACCTAATCTTTAAGTATCGGCAAGTTTATAAATGTTGTATGACCCCTACAGCCAAGTTTAATTAAGAAGTCCTGAGTACCTGGTACACTTTGACTGTGTACCCTGATATTATTATATACCCCGACTTGATCTGATAGTCAAAGCTTTAGACTCCAGGAATCATCACATCTATCATGGTTTTGCCGGAAATTCAAATGCAACATTGACAGACCACAGATCAAATTAGCCCCACATTATTTAATATGTTGACACAAGTATCAAAAGAAAAAATCTAATTGGCATTTAAATTTAATATGATCTACACGGCAATATTCTACACGAAATGTTTGTTCCGTAGACTTGGAATGTTACAGTCCAGTAGGATATGTGTGTACAATAGGCCTCTCAGCATATACCTAACCCTTATCTACCTGTCTATACAATCAGAATTAAATCTCTTATCTGTAATGTGGAGATAAAAGGCCTAAGTAAATACGGTTCCACCGATCCTGACAGCTGTAGTGTGTACAGAGTGCCCAATGTGGGGTGTATTGTACACACCTTTTGTTACACAGAAACGCCTAAACCCCTACTTACCCACATTATCATCTCCTAGCAAACCCTCCACAAATCCACTCCCCACATGATTGTTGCATTAGAGTTCATGAGCTCTACATGACAACTCTGCATGATATTTAATTTAGGAATCATGAACTATCAATTCTTTTTTTAAATCAAACAGGAGCACTATCTATTCCCCATTATAGATAGTTGACAGCGATCATTTGTAGTCACTACATGAAATATTCTCCACATAAAACTTTATCAAAATCTTTAAGAAAAAATCTTTAAAGAATGTTTAAGTCTGGATAAAGCAGCTGTAAATACAACCATGAAATTACCATCTAGTAAGCTTCCTTTCTACCTTATGGTGAAACAGCTTTGCAACTTAAGCTCCTCTCAAGCTAAAAGGTGGGCATGCTAGAAATACCGATCTCACCTATCTTATTGTGAATATTGTTCCGAACAGGGACATCATGCCCTTAAAAGGGGGCACCGTAAACTTACAGGAGGATCTTTCTACTGCGAACCAAACAACTAGGTTCCAAGGAGATTTTGTTTGTATTTTCAGCTACGACACATATTAGAAAACAAAATATTTTAACTTAACATCACACCCATACAACATATGGTGATGTATGTATTTTACAGCTTCATCACCTTTTCAAGTGTGCTTATTTCCATCTTAAGTGAAGATCTGTACTATCACATAAAAGAAACACTGTAAACACACACTATCCGTAAAATAAACACAACAGCCTGCCTTACCTATTAAGGTAACCATATAAAATAGGACTCGTCCAACACCTAACTAACACCTAACATTCAGTCCATCGTTTGGGACTTAAAATGGTGGACCATGTGAGAATCTTCAACTTGCTAGAAAAAGGTCCCTCTGCGGTTCTTTGAAAAAAGTAGGTCTGGAGAATAGGGTCAGATTAGCAATAGGGACTATCCATTAAGTAATTCTAACTGACTTCCAAAATACCATAAACATATCAAAATTCAGGTGTAGGATCCCCTCCCTCCTCTTCTCTGTCCCTAACCAGTCTTCTTGCTGTGACATGCCTAGTTAGTGTTAGGTTAGATCTATGATTAGGCAAGAGGGTTGCCTTCCAAATTATAGTTTAAGAACAGGGTTGGTGGTAAAGACAGCCCCTCCCTACCACATAGTTCTTTCCCACTCTTTGCCAGTCCCACTGCTTCATACTCCTTCCCCTCCAATCATTATCCCATCTTTTCTTGTGCACTGAAAAGCTGAGAGGCTGTAATTGTAATTGTGGATATAAAACATGTTAAATGAATAAAATAATTATTGTGAAATCACACTTCCTTCTACACACACTCTGGAATAGCTACCTTCCTCAGTGTATACAAAGTTTTTCAAATGCTTACCAAATCAAATTCTAATACTTTCAAGTTCCTTCTTTGTCTTACCTCTACAACAAAGCAATTCCACAACAACATTTCTCCCTGTAATTAAAATATGGGTGTTGGTTTTGTAAAACAGCAAGCCCTCATCAATCCTGTCCAATATTGAATTATCTTTTCCTCCACTATGTTTTGGCTGCTACACAGTATTCACAAAGATACTACATAGTTTAACTGTTATGGTACCAAGTTTGCGTGAGTTACCTCCCCCCATACCAGTTGAAAATCAGCATTTCAATGGAAACAGATTTGTTAATTAATGATTTACCAATAGGTACACATTCTTTTGTCGCTATCATTTGGATCTGTAATTGATTCTAATTAAAACTGCAAGAGCTAAAAAACACCATTGATTGTTATATGAATTATACATACCATGTATTCCAGTCCTCTTAGAAAATATTACAGTAGAAAAAAATATTGGAGTCAATATGGATAAAGATTTCAACTTTCAGTCGACATCAAATAAATCATTGATGAAGCAAATAGCAAAATGGACCTTATAGGATGAACTTTTGTTTACTTAGAAGAAATCAATACAAAAACAGCTATTTAAAGTATTGTTGAATATTTGAAATGACCTTACTGAGTCAGTCATCAAATCTAAAATTTACCTTTGAAATTAGTTTAGATAATTGTAGGCAAAATCGGGAGACAAAATTCATGTAATAGTTCAGCCATTTGTATATCAGTCATCAGATAAATAACTGAACAGCTTATGATTTTTTATATACATTATTTACTAGTACTGATGTACATATAAGGTTATATGATCATGGTAAGTATCCAAAGATTGATACCAAATGTAATGTCATTATTATTATGAAGAGCAATTAAGGCAAATATACATATATACATGTAGTAAAATTGATGAATGACAATAACACCTCTGATTCATGTAGTATATTTGTCTGTAATTAGATGTTGAAACAGTTTTACAATCTCTTTGTGTTTCTGTAAAGGAAGCAGTCAATCTACTTCATTCTACAACCATATAAGCTTCGTATCATAAATCAAAAGGTATCCTGACATTTTGCACCTCACTCAATTGCCAGCACAACTTTTCGCCCCTAACACATTCACTCCCAGATCTTTTGCAGCGGAGGTCAATACTTGTTTCAAGCTCAAGCACTCAAAATTTGTCGACGTTTTGAGATGACAGGCCACTAAAAATCATGCTAAAACATACGGATGATGGAGAAAGTACGGATGATGTTGAAAAGCGACTGTCAAAGCGAAAGGTTTTTTTTTTTTTTGTTTGTTTTTGTTTTACTGTACTGCTTTAGATATTGTTCTGCAATCAACAGATCAACTGGCAGACCGATCAATGCATAGGTAACTTCGCGTAAGCGGGAAGTGTTTTGACTTGTCAATTTTTCGGATATTATTTTTTACCATAAAAAAACATTCCGCGACAACAACCCAGTATGAGGATGAATTATTAATTAAATATGTACCACTATACCTGTCTTCAGTGTATTCAAATCCACACGTGTAGACACTTTCCTCCCCGCCGCTGTGTTGTCAACAACAACTATTCTTGGTTGGTAAAGAAAAATTGCTATTGTAAGAACAAACGAAATTAAGATAAGTTCACTGTCAAAATATGCCAGTAATTGAATATATTTTATGGTATCAAAAAGTCACAGTACTTTATAAAAAATACTTTAAGATGTTTAATGCGTTTTAATCATTCGTATCATAGATTTTATAACATCTTTACACCATATTTTTATCATGTGAATGACTGTTTCTAGATTTATAACAACCAAGCACTTGTTGTAGTCTAAGTTTATAAAGCGCTTAAAGAAATACCAGCCTTCCAAACGTTCGTTGGTGTCTTTTTTTTCTAATCTTTAGAACGCTTAGCTTTAAGGCATTACTTACGAAAGTACTGCTACACAGAGAGGAACCAGGAAAACATTCTACACAAATGACATCAGAAGCAATTTTGGGTTCAAAACAACTATCGCGGGAATATATGGGTTTTCCTGACCGGAAACTGCGTCTAACAACAAACAAGTTGTGAGAAAATACCACAGGAGATAAAATGGCCACGGAAGGATGTATGGGTTTAAACTTTTATGTGATGGTTTTGCATAAACTTTGCAAGGCGAAGATCAACAAACACTGCGGTGGGAGAGCATTACGACAGCTATTGTAATTTGACATTCCAAATGAAACCGATGATTGATACGAAAGATCCAAATAATGGTGGGTGCGGGAATCTTCTGGAAGTGCCAGTTCCAACACCAGAAGAAAAACATGTAGGCTCAGTAACTATGGGGGATAATGTTGAAAACAATGATAACTTTCTTGGACCCCATAACTGGCGAGAAAAGTTGAAACCAGTGCAATCGCCAATTCACAAGGACGATCATAATGCTAATGAGGAAGGCGATAAAAACACGAGGTAATGTACTCTACGATAACTTAGTAGTTTATTTGATTATTATTTTTTTTTGAAGGTTGCACCTGTCTCTTTTTAACTGATGTTTTCAGTTTTAAATATCGAATTTTAAATATCGAATAAAAATGCATGTTAAAAAATGTTATCGTAATAATGAGTGTTTCTTCAAAGCTACAGAGTTTGTATTGTTTCATTTAACCCATCAATTCCTATTAAGTTTACAATTTCCTGGTAATCTTGAATAAATTATCATGCAGTGTTGTAATTTGATTTATTAATAAGCAACAGAAACTTGGTTGAAGTGCATTATATGATATATGCATATATTCATACATGTGGATTGTGCATAAGGTCTTTCTCATACAAATTTAGCATGTAGTAAATACATTAAAAATTACCTTTAATAAAAGAATCAGGTTAGAGTAATTTTCATGTAATTTCTTTATTGTATAATTAGCACAATTAGTGGTTTTTAACTTTATTATCAGGTAAAGCAAATAAATGATGCATTTAACTTAAGTACATCTGGGTTTTTTTGTGGAAATTTTTTAAATCACTTTTACATGTATATCTTTAAAATCTAAAACACCCAAAATAAAATATAGCTTTTATTTACCAAAATAAATAAGACAGGTTTTGAAATTTTGGAACTCCCTTAGAAAGTGTAGACAGTTTCAATCTAGACAAGTATGTATGTTTTGATAATGATCAAGAATACTAAATGAAAAATTATAATTCTGGAAATCAGTGTGTTATTAAACTCGTGCTTAAAAGTTTTTAAGAATTTCTTTGCTTAAAGACAATCAAATTGTTCTGATAATTTTGATGTTTTGTTAAGATTGTTATACTAAGATGTCCCACAAAATCTCAGCAAACAGCATACATCATGAAATGAAAACAAGATGTATATTGTGCTTTAGAATTTTAAAACACTATCTGCTTCCAACCTATTCTTGCAAATATGTAGGGAAATTTTCATTTGAATTAACTTAGTTTGCACAAAACTTTGCAAAAAGTTTTGAAAGGAAGTATATGTATATATTTTCTTTTTGAAAAATCCATGTGCATAAGTTGCAATCTACTAGGAAAATGCTTGCTTTGACGAGAATAAGTCGGTGGCAAGTAGCCATCTAAAAATGGAAAAAGAGACTTAATGTAAATTTATATACATTGTTGTATATATACATGTTAATGCTACTTGTATATTGTAAGTTTTCTTGCATTGATACTGAAGTTAAGAACATATCCACCACTTTACAAGATGACTATGTAGTAAAGTAAGATTTTGTGGACAAAAATCTTTAAAGTAAAGAACACAGCTAAAAATTCATCATTGATAACTCAGTCTGATATATTGAGAGGTTTCCATAATGTTTCATTAGAAAATCTCTACATAGTCCTAGTTACGTTATAGTGTGTGTGGTGGCTATTTATAAACAGTTTATCACACACCTGTATCTGACTACAAATTAAATGTCTTGTGCATGACAAAAGGAGTGAGTGATCATGATATTTAGTGCATCTCTGGATAAAACAGTGCTAGCGTCTGGCATTAGATATGTACAAGTGTTAAGCTTCCTGAAGACTGACCTCTGGGCATCTGCTGCAGGGTTTATAAATATCATCTTCATGTTTATAAATATCATCTCTGTTTACAGGTGTAATATTTTCCCTCCTTTGCTGACTTTGTAACTTTGGTGACTTTTATATATTACAAACTACATGTATACATTTAATGAGGAGAGGGTCTCATTCTCAGATTTTCTTATCCCTGTTTTCTGGAAATTTCAGGACAGCATTTGTTGTAGTTATACTGATCAGCAATATATGACTGGGCTTATTATCAGACACAGGTGTATAAACAAATAAATGCAGTAGTTGTACAAGCATTTTACAATTTAATAGATATTCTTTTCCAATCTCGTTTATTTTTGCTTAATACCACTTCATTTCAGTGACAAAGGGAAACAAGATGTGTTTATGAAATACCATGCCCATGCAACAAAATTCTGTAGTGGGACATTAAAAATGTACTGTAAGGCATGTGCTGATTGCATGCAAACTTTGTGAAACACTTTCGTCTTCATTGTGGTGATGATTTTTTTTCACTTTGAAATATAGGTCACAGTCAAGGTCACATATCAAGGTCACGAGGTCAAAAATTTTAGTACCATCGGAAAGGTCTTGTTACAAGGAATAGATATGGGCAAAGCTAAAGTTGACAACAGACAAACAGACAGCACAAAAACAATGTGCCCCCAATCTTTCAGTCTGTAAGCATAAAAACAATGGTAAATATTTTATAAACATCTGTATCTGTGAGTAAAAAATGACTTAGTCAGTGGTATGTGTATCAAAGAATGAGTAAGAAGTTATAAGTAGTCTAAACTAAAGCAGTGTCTGTCAGACTACATATTTACAATACCAGAATTTAGGAGATCTCTACATGCATGGAAAGTGGTCCTGACATTAGTAGTTCCTTGTATATGTAAGTTAGATTCCAGAGCAAGTCTGTCACTGTTAGGGCTGTATCATAGCTGGTACATGTATCATGATCATTTATATACATTTGTCATGAGACACAGCTTTCTTAGGAATATTTTTGTTGTAATATTAGCATGGCTTTGATTATGTAGAACATGTGAATGCTTGACTGATTTTTTTGTGTTGCTATCAGTTCTTTGATGATCACTTTTAACAGCATCGAACAAACAACACATGTACATGTACAATAAAACTTTTACTAGACACAAAAGTGTAATTCTAATTAAAAATAAAAAATCAATGAAACCAGGAAAAACAAAGTAAAAGTGACCAGGATTTTGAGACCATTGAGTTGAAAGTTCTGGGAGGGTGTACATATATATCATCTGTATTATTGATGATGTCCATCATGTAGCTATAATAAGTCAACTGTGATAGTATGATTATAATGTTGCATCCTCAAAATAAGAACCAAGGTAGTGACAATGAAATAATATGCATACTAACTCAGCTGAAAACTCCATGACTTCTTACATGGTAGATATTCAAATCTGTAAGCGGATTATTAAATAGTCAACTGGCAAATATCAAACTATATACAAAGCATGATCATGACTAAAACTTGCCAAACATCTTTGACAATCTTGGGGAGAGGGTTGGGTGGGGGAAGGGATGGAGAAATGCTTTATTATAAGTTATTATGATAATTTGAACAGTGATTTTAGAATGTGACTCTCAATCAAGATCTTTTGTCATGATTGTTTAAACTTTCAGTTTATAGAAAAAGATTTGTCATATTGTAAGTGTGAAAGTAGTTCAAGCACATGTAACATCATTGTAAATGTATGTTGATGTTGGTGGCATCCATTTTTATTGATTGTGTATGTTGACCACATGCTCTATAGCTGGTTGATATATTGACCTTTAAAAAGTATTTGAAGAAATTCAATACATTCAGGTTATTTCCTTTTCCAGTTTCATATTGCATGTATACAGTTTTAAGTGTTTCATTTTACTCCTACAATATTATTTCTTTCTGACAATTATTTGTGTACATACAAATGTAAGGGGACTGGTGACTGAGCACGTTATTTTATATTTTCAGCATTTGAGAATTGAAAAAAAGAATGAAATAAATTAATCAAAAAATTTATGTTTGTCTACCAGAGTCAGTAATGACAGCAGAAAAGTGAAGGACATACTAGAAGGTGTTCGAGGACAAGACATACCAAAACGTATCCCTTCCTGGAAACGCTGTCTCATTGAGAAGAAGAAAGGGAAAGCTGCTAAGGTATTATTCTTATCTTTTACATGGTATACCATATTTTCTGGGTTATAAGCGTTACCAGTACACAAGCCACAGAGCCAGATCTTAGTGATTTGCCGTTGACAAAAGTTTGTTGATATAACAGACAACGGAGGGAAATTTTTATTAAGATTGTCTGTGAATTATTAATAAAGTTTGTAAATGAATTATACACATATAATCCTTTATGTTATTGATGTATTTAAAAAAATGTAAAATAGCAAATATCGAACTTGCTTGGCTTGGGTGTCTTCACAGATTGTCTACGCACAGTTATAGGCCTGATGTTATGTATGTTTCACTAAGCAATATCTCCATCTGTGTCAGTATTGTTAAGTATTAACAAAGGCATTACAAATGGTAGGTGCTAATAAAGATATCATCATGATTTAGTTACTGGTGGAATCTTTTGTGCTATGATTAAAACGAATTAAAACCTCATTAATGTATCACAAAAGAAAATACAATCCTTCAGGTTTTTTTTTAATTCCTACTTATATTCTCACAATGAAGTGTACCTCAATGTAGTCAGATGGTAAGTGACATATTCCTGAAGCACTTGATCAAAATTGTTCTTCGCTTTGTGAACTTATACAATGTCAAAATTTGAAATGGGATACATGTGGAGAAACCATCATAATGTTGAGATTGTCACACAGCACCAGCGAGTAGTTTAATATCCATGATTGTTTACAGATGCTCCAATAACATGTCTAAAATTTCCTCCATTTCAAAAGAGTTCTTAATCTCAATAACTGCTATAGATATTGTGAGTTATAGGCCTACCCTGTTATATCCTATATAGCAATAATTGCAAGGAAACTCATTTTATAATGTTCCTTTAGAGGATAAACATAGGTTTTTATTGCTCTATTTATGTTTATGTAAAATCTCTAAAATCAGAAATCTTCTTTGATATCTTAAATAATGCAAATTGATGCACTTGGAAAAGGTTAAGTAAACTATATTGGACTGGGTTTGTTTTGTGAAAAGATGTGCTGATTCCTTTATGTGTGAAAATCAAACATTTGAAAGTTTGCAGAACGTGAAGATGTGTTACAACCAGATGTCTCTTCTAGGTAGACCCAGAACAAAGGTTAACCTAGCTCTAGAGTACCAGTTATCTGAATGTCAAGGACTTTTGTGGTTAGAAAAAAATGTTCTTAAAATGACTCACCAGTAGGATTTCGCAATGAACCTTATACAAAAATGGTAAAAGTCTTGTTGAATGAAAATGTCTAAACCATCATGAGGCATAAGGTAAACAGGTAGTAGTTCAGCAACATTGTGTGGTCAAAGAGGCTGTAGTATTATGATATACATACAACTATAGCTACACAGACAAGACTTATGGGTTAAACTGTTGTTATTTTGACAATCTTTGAATCTGAACTGATCACTTCAACCATAACCTTGCTTTCATATAAATGTATAAAACTTTTCAACTTTTGCTACACTATAACTATATAAAATGTTTGCTACACTACACAACATAGGTAGATTATAATATGCTTTATATCAGATGAACATGGCCAAGTGATTGTTAGAATATCCATATCAGAGTCGTCTATTAGTAGCCTAATGTACTTTGTACCCATCTCACGGGTATCCCGTAACAGATAAACAAGTGATCGTTACAGAGAATGAAATAGTACATGTTCCTGACAAGGAAGTATTTGGTTCAGACCTGTAGTTATCTAGATCTTGAACAAATGCATAACCGTGTGAGTACTTCACATTTTGTTATTAATATGTACAAAAATGTGCTTCAGGAGGCAGGTGAGAATCAGAATATGATATGTTGTAATTCAGAAATATCCTAACTACTCAGTGTCCATATTAATGCACTGTAATAATGCTCAACTTAAATGCCTATAGAAATCACATGCTTTTTAAGTGCTTCTAATAAAAAGAAAGATCAAGGTCAATATCTTCATATTACAAATAGACTGAGGTCTGCTGGATGGGTAACATATGTTAGACATCAAAATTCTGTTACAAAGAAAACGAATGACATTTTGTATCTACAGCGAAGAGCTTTGAGAACTGACAATTAAGCCATAAAAGCTTTAAAGTTCTAAATTTACATATATATCAATTCAGATTTTAATATGTCTGATGATCTACATGCCTGATTGATTGGTCTGTCATACTTGTGCACATTGTACATATTATATGCATCATAGCGACACTAATTTTATTATTGCAATGAGCATAACAATCCTGACAAATCTGATTACTTCTTTTATAAATATTCTTTGTATATTTAAATCAGACACAAATACAAACAATATGTGTTAAGTTAGCCATGTACTGGCTTTTGTCTTTAGAGCATTGAACAGTCATGATGTGGCATTTATAACCACTGTGAATGACAGCTTTGTAGGCAAACATCTTATTGAATGCTAGCACAATGTCATTGCCATACTTACAGCAAATTGTGCTGTGAAAAAAATATTAAACACAATGTATCATTCCTGTTTCAATTTGTATCAATCCAATTGTGACATCTTTCTGTATTTTGGTTTTTGCTTTGTGTTGGTGTTCGGCCATATTGTATTTTGAAAGTTGAAGTTTGTCATCACTATTATCTTGAGAAGTACTGGATTGTGCTCTCTCAAATTTCATATGTTGATTCCCACTAGTCCTTTATTATGTATTGTCAATTATTGGACTTGTTAGACTAAGAAAATTGCCGAAATTCATCCATTTTAGATAACAACACATTTTTCAGATGGATCATTTCATTGTAGTACCCCTTTAGTTGTGCAGGAAAAGAAGACAGAAAAATATATAACTGGTAGAGAATGAATGACGATTAAACAATGGTGGGCACCAATCTGCGATCTCTTGTTTTCCTTTGATAGTCACCAATATTGATATGATGGTGCTACTACAGTAAGGTTATACAGGATAGGTGTGTCGTGTTACCATAACTAGGTTTGTATGGCCTATCTTTTCTACATCAATGGAACAAAACATCAAGGAAATTTCAACTGTCATGTTTCTACATAATTTAACATAATTATACGGTTATAAAAGTAGACAGGTCATTTTATCATTCTTCTTCAACTCTTTCAGTCTGTAACCAATAGCATCATGTCTGTAAACCAAACGAAGAGCAGAATCCTTGTGTTGATTGTTTCTAGGATTTACATCTTACCAGAGGCTGCTGAAGAAGTTTTCTATTACATAAAAGATGGATATTTAGATTTCTCAATGCTTCATTTCATTATTTTTTTTCCTATTTTTCATTAATGTTTAACTATTGTTATTTAATTACTTAAAGACAAAGACTATTGAAAAGAAGCCAGACCGTTTTATTTAAAGATATTTTAGTGTGCTGGATAGTTTGAGAAAGCTGAACAATTCCTGAAAGGTACAATGTAGATATTCTCGTATTTAGTGTATTATACATCACTCTACAGTGTCACTTGGTACACCTAGGTTTTATTGCTACTACTAGAACCCATTATTCCCCATGTTAGACTTGATTACTTGGAGGCTACAGACCACTTAGGCAGTGAGGCCACCACAGTTAATTATTTTATGGTACTCTTACACCTAGAACAAGTTAAATTGGTACATATTTTGAGCCACTGCTCTCTAATATTTGAACTTTTTATCATCATATTTTACTTTTGTTTACCTGGAAACCAGAAAGTCTCATGATATTTATATATATGCAAACTAAAATTTGATAATCAGGTATGGTTTGATGATCGCAGTAATGTTTAGGCCCCCCTGGTGTGACTGAGCAGGTCATGCTGTTTCACTTACTGGGTTCAGGTGTAAGCAGCTGCTGTGTTATTGAAGAAGCTATATGACAGTGGTTAGTTCTCTATACATACCGATATAAACATGATTCACCATATTTTCAAACTTCAATACCCACCGATAAAAAAAGGCTCATTTTTATTTTTATGAGTCATGTTTTTCAAATGCAAATAGAAGGTGGTGTGACCTAGACTTTGGGGATTTTTGGGGGACTGTGTCCTGGGGCTATGAGTCTGATGGTACACCTGTGCTTATCATTGGGCTGTATTTATCGGTCCATAAATTATGTATTTTTATCTTTAGTTAGAATTCAAGTGTTATATTTTGTATTATACTACCTGGGAACTAAGATCACTCATGCAGGTTTTACACAGTTTTGTAAACAAAAGAGTTACAGATCTAATTAAGAACTTCACATCATACCAACAATATGCTTTTTGTAGACCAAATAGCTACAGTTCTAATGAGGAACTTTACTTCACTTTTTCTCTTTTTACATTGGTTTAGTTTTTAACATGAAATTGCGATTGCTATAAATCAAATATTATTGAACATGACATGGTTAATCAGAGATAATACAGAATTTGATGTATGTACGTAAAACATTACAGATATTCTGTGATGCCTTCAGTTTAAATGGACTTTTAAAGCATGTTCCGTGATACAACAAAACTAAGTTGTCAGTTATCCATTTAAATTTGTTGATAAACCGACAGAGCTTACTTTGTTTTCAATTATATTGATATAAAAATGATACAAACTGATAATGAAGAGATCCATGGGTGAATATTTACAGGAGTAGAAGATTTGGTGAACATCATAATCGCAAATTCATTATAGAGAAAATTTACTAGAAATCTGTCTTTATTATCATGATTCCTCCTGTTATGAATCTACTATCTCATATTTTGTGTAGTGATCTTCCTGCCTAATTCAGAGGTATGCACATCATAAGGGTGACCACAATTAATTATAGTGTAGTATATATGTATATGTATACAAATGTACTTAAAATTGCTTTCTGTGTTTCCTCTATTGTAGAACCATAATATGCTACATTTGGATTTAGAGCTCATGTGCTATTTCACGTAAATAACATGGAAAAATGAGCCATCAGTTTTTAATGTTCCATACAATAATTCATTTCAAGTCAAAGTAAACAACATGCTATAAAGAGCACAACAATCTTTTACATTATATTTTGTGTTTCAGAACATTGTTGTGCTGTTTTATCTGTATTTAGGATTGAAGACTCTAAAGAAATAGCTAAGAGACCTTTGATTTGTTGCCTATGCTTGTTAAATCATATTTTGATGGATCCATCTGATATCATTATATCAACTGATGCAATAAAAGATAAAAAAAAATAACACCGGAAAATAACACTGAAATAATTATCACTAATGAATTAGAGCATGTTTATATATACTAGTCTAATTAACTTGATTTATTGGATTGACTAGCGAGCTGTGAGATACTGTTTCTGAATCTGATACAGTGTGTGTCAATTGCATCAGAGAGTTGGTTTAAATCTGAGGTGAGTTGTATGGTTCGGGGCGGGCCGGCGGTGGCCATGAGCATGTAGTGTGTAATGGCAGTGATTATGTGGTATTTAAACCTTTGTTAAATGTAGTAACATGAACATGCTACGCCATTGAGAGTCCTTCAGGTAATTTAATCTAACCAATAATATTCTGCAGGTAGGATAATCTAACAAATATGTGATCAGGCACAGGTGCAAAGCTGATAGCTTTGTTACAGGTAAATAAAAGATGGCTAATTTTAAACAGTCTTTATACGGGTTTTACACATGTTAGGCGTCTAGATGGCCAGTCTGAAGATGTGTGACCTTACAATTCAAATATAGATAACCCCTCTGTGGGATAACCTCCGAAAGAAATGACCCCAGTGTAGGTCACCCAACTGTGGGATGACCCCAGTGTGGGATGACCCCAGTGTGTGAGTGTGTGGTGACCCCAGTGAAGGATAACCTCAGGAACTCTGGGTACTGATCCTTACCATTGATCCAGTACCTACAATGTGATTCATTACACTGACTTCCTGTTATCAGTCACTGAATACATAAACATACCAACATAGTACACTTGACCTGGTTAGGATTATAATTGTTGGTGTAAGTTTACCTGTTATTGTTCACTGTTTCATATCAATGCATCTTTAAAAAACGTAACAAGCATTGACTACCCTAACTGAAAATGACAAAAACTATCAGTTGACCAATTTGATGAAGTATGTTTACATGATCTCCATAGTCCAATATTGTTAGGATGATTAGTGCTCTAGCAACTCAGTATTGTCAGGATGATGACCAAGCTTCACCAAGTTGTCAGGATGATGACCAAGGTTCACCAAGTTGTCAGGATGATGACCAGGCTTCACCAAGTTGTCAGGATGATGACCAGGCTTCACCAAGTTGTTAGGATGATGACCAGGCTTCACCAAGTTGTCAGGATGATGACCAAGGTTCACCAAGTTGTCAGGATGATGACCAAGGTTCACCAAGCTGTCAGGATGATGACCAAGCTTCACCAAGTTGTCAGGATGATGACCAAACTTCACCAAGTTGTAAAGACGATGACAAAGCACTGTCAACTTTTTAGTCCAGTGTTGTCAGAATGATGACAAGGACGGCCAATTTTTTTATCCAGTGTTGTCATTATAACTATTGTCTTCTCTATCCACTGATAAAGTTTACCCTGCCTGTAGGCATTTACACAGAAGAATTAGCCGATAGTTAATCAGATAGTTTACTTTTCCTTTAGCCCTTCATACAGATAAGACTTTGATGGGCCACTCATAAAGAGTACCCTTCCTATAGACACTTTATTTATCATTTTTACAAATCATTGTTATTTTCCTCTGCCCATAGCTCCTTATACCCACTATTGACAGTCATGACCATACTTGGCTAGTCCATTGGTGAATAGTGCTAAACTGTCCAGCATGATTCATTGTGATGTTGTTAACCCCAGTTAACTATGTAATTATATCAAATTAAGAGCAATATTCAGTTATAGTTTTGTATTGATTTTCGGTGTTCCTGGAAGGCACAGTTATGTTTTTATTGGTGTGTCTTCAGTATCTGGATGTTGATGATAATTTATGTTCCTGTTTTCTGAATTCATCTAGATCTAATAAGATGCCTTGGGTGGTATCCACATGGTTTAGAGGAAACTTCTAGCGACCTGCTTGTATGAACTGAAGGAATTGAAAACATGAAAAAACATTGATAGAATCAGGTTTTAAGTATACTATAATTTGATCCATATAATCATGAGTCTTTATTATCGTAAAGATATGAGTGAATGTTTAAAAAAAAAAAAGAGAAGAAAAATGATAAAAAAGCTGTAGAGGAACGTTTTTCCAATCAGCCTATCTCGATAGTTACCAATAGCAGCATGGATGGTGCCTAGAAGTTTGTGAAGATGAGTCAGAGTGGCGTCCTTTGTTCTCTCCCCGACCTACTATTGTCATCCCAGTGTTTCTCAAAAGACAATGTCCCATTGGTAATGTCATTTGTACTTGTGTAACACTGGAACATCAGCGGAAATAAAGGAGACTGACAGCGGGCAATGGGCAGGAATGGCTCGGTAGATATCTCTTAGATGTTGTTGTGTGAACTTTTTTTCTGTTATCATTTATCTTCTGTTGTGTTTGTGTTGGTGTTTTTTTTGGTAATGTACAAGTGATGTTAGATATATATAACAAGGTATTAGTTACGCATGAGGCCACTCTAGTCTTTGGTGGATGGTAATACATACATTAGTTTTATATAAAAAAAAAGGTGGCCTGTAGCTAATATTGTGACCAATGATTTACTCGCTTTATTGTGTGTCAGCTGATAAGTGAATTTACATCTACATAGGTTTTTAAAACAAGACTATATGTGTGTTTGATTTTTCAAAGAAGACTACTTTTTTCTTTCATTTTTTTAATTTTTCAGTTATATTGTATACTGGAGAAATGTCTCATCCTACAAACTTTGATGTAGCTCTGTGTTTTATGTGATTTTATATTGATGGAAGCAGAGTAGGTCTAACATTCAGTAAACTACATCTTATCTAAACAGGATATTCTTCTACATCTGTAGGTACTCTACCAATCAAAAGGGTATTATTATGGCCATATTTTTTTTCTCTACTTGAAAATAAGTAGGACAATTAATGCATGATAAAATTAACAACTATGTGCAATGTTCTTCCTACTACTTGATTTCTGTATTCAGTCCTATACTGTACTAATAACTATATACAGTCCTATACTGTACTAATTACTATATACAGTCCTATACTGTACTAATTACTATATACAGTCCTATACTGTACTAATAACTATATACAGTCCTATACTGTACTAATTACTATATACAGTCCTATACTGTACTAATAACTATATACAGTCCTATACTGTACTAATAACTATATACAGTCCTATACTGTACTAATTACTATATACAGTCCTATACTGTACTATATACTGTACTAATTGCTATATACCTATACTGTACTAATTACTATATACAGTCCTATACTGTACTAATTACTATATACAGTCCTATACTGTACTAATTACTACATACAGTCCTATACTGTACTAATTACTATATAATGTCCTATACTGTACTAATTACTATATACAGTCCTATACTGTACTAATTACTATATACTGACATATACTATACTGTATATACTAATTACTAATTACTATATACAGTCTATATACAGTCCTATACTGTACTAATTACTATATACAGTCCTATACTGTACTAATTACTATATACTGACCTATACTGTACTAATTACTATATACAGTCCTATACTGTACTAATTACTATATACATATACAGTCCTATACTGTACTAATTACTATATACTGACATACTATATACTGACATATACTATGCTAATTACTATACTGTACTAATTACTATATACTGACAGTAATTACTATATATGTACTAATTACTATATACAGTCCTATACTGTACTAATAACTATATACAGTCCTATACTGTACTAATTACTATATACAGTCCTATACTGTACTAATTACTATATACAGTTCATTACTGTTCATGTTTCTGTGTACAGTCCTATACTGCACCACTTTGTTTGTACAGTACTATATTGTGCCTGTTTGTAAGAATCCAGCTGAGACAGAAATAGAATCACATTTACTACTTAATGAGCATATGTTAATGTAAGTTGTACAGAATTTGTAATACATAGCAAGAAGTGGTTCCCAACCTGTATTCATTTAAATTTTCATGTTTTGATTAGAAGCATTATGCAATATTTGATTGTCCTGCAGAAAAACAATCTCTATAAACAAGATTTAAGATATTGCTATTTAAATTATAGTTGTCAACAGCAACACTTGATTATCAAGTTTAAGGCAGCCTTAAAATTGTTTTGTGATTATAAAACAAATGAATATGCATCAATCATTCATTTCATACAGGTAAAAGTTCCACACCACATCAGTTAGGCGTCTGGTAGAATATCTCACCACAAAGTGACATTTTACCAATCAATGGGAAGGATAGAGCTGACAGGCCCCTAGGGGCTAGAATTATGGTGGGAAAGAACACAATCCTCCCATTGATCCTATTGGGTACTTAGGCTCTCAAGTACTGTCTCCGATTTATTTCCTGTGTTGTGGCTAATGATAGGCCACAGCAAAAGTGTTAGCTGTATGGTTGTAAGTGTATCTCTATCTCTCTTTACAAATAACACTGTGAAAGTCGTTCAAGGTCTCTGTCACAACACATGGAGATTAGATATGTTGATGTCACAATTCTAATCCTCATTTGACAATCACATTAAATTATTTCATTTATGGATGCTGAAAGTTGGTAGGCAATATTTTTTTGGCTTTGATATTGTGGTCCAGATTTTAAGATAGATTGTTTGATAGGGGAAGGTAAGCTGCTAAAAAAAAGATGTGCAACATTATGAACAGGTGTGAGGATCAACCATAAATTATATAGCAGTAGGCTTGAGGCCCTAATATAGTAGTGTGTTGGCAGTGGCAGGTGGCAATAGTATTGGACCACAAGCTGTGATATCATTGCAGGAATGTTGTCTTTACAGAGTACAATGTATGATCAGTTACGCCAATTGAAAGTTGAGCTATCACAGTACTTATTTCCCAATGTTTTTTTGCTATAATTGGTATTGCAGATATTTACCCATATAAGAATGATTTCCAGATTAAAAACTAACACACACACCCATTCATAGTTACAAATATTATGATCACTATTAGTTACCAACTGATATAGTCCAGTGTAGGACAAATGACATCATCAATACGAAAACACACATAACAAAAAGTAGGAAAAATGATATAAATAGGTACCAACCTGACAGTTCTTCCAGCATGACAACTGATATCATAAATAGGTACCAACCTGACAGTTCTTCCAGCATGACAACTGATATCATAAATAGTTACCAACTTGACAGTTCACCCAGCATGACAACTGATATCATAAATAGTTACCAACTTGACAGTTCTTCCAGCATGACAACTGATATCATAAATAGTTACCAACTTGACAGTTCACCCAGCATGACAACTGATATCATAAATAGGTACCAACTTGACAGTTCACCCAGCATGACAACTGATATCATAAATAGGTACCAACTTGACAGTTCACCCAGCATGACAACTGATATCATAAATAGGTACCAACTTGACAGTTCACCCAGCATGACAACTGATATCATAAATAGGTACCAACCTGACAGTTCTTCCAGCATGACAACTGATATCATAAATAGGTACCAACCTGACAGTTCTTCCAGCATGACAACTGATATCATAAATAGTTACCAACTTGACAGTTCACCCAGCATGACAACTGATATCATAAATAGTTACCAACTTGACAGTTCTTCCAGCATGACAACTGATATCATAAATAGTTACCAACTTGACAGTTCACCCAGCATGACAACTGATATCATAAATAGTTACCAACTTGACAGTTCACCCAACATGACAACTGATATCATAAATAGGTACCAACTTGACAGTTCACCCAGCATGACAACTGATATCATAAATAGGTACCAACTTGACAGTTCACCCAGCATGACAACTGATATCATAACTAGATACCAACCTGACAGTTCGCCCAGCATGACAACTGATATCATAACTAGATACCAACCTGACCGTTCGCCCAGCATGACAACTGATATCATAAATAGGTACCAACCTGACAGTTCGCCCAGCATGACAACTGATATCATAAATAGTTACCAACTTGACAGTTCACCCAGCATGACAACTGATATCATAACTAGATACCAACCTGACAGTTCGCCCAGCATGACAACTGATATCATAAATAGTTACCAACTTGACAGTTCACCCAGCATGACAACTGATATCATAACTAGATACCAACCTGACAGTTCGCCAAGCATGACAACTGATATCATAAATAGTTACCAACTTAACAGTTCACCCAGCATGACAACTGATATCATAACTAGATACCAACCTGACAGTTCTTCCAGCATGACAACTGATATCATAAATAGTTACCAACTTCACAGTTCACCCAGCATGACAACTGATATCATAACTAGATACCAACCTGACAGTTCTTCCAGCATGACAACTGATATCATAAATAGGTACCAACTTGACAGTTCACCCAGCATGACAACTGATATCATAAATAGGTACCAACTTGACAGTTCACCCAGCATGACAACTGATATCATAAATAGTTACCAACTTGACAGTTCACCCAGCATGACAACTGATATCATAAATAGGTACCAACTTGACAGTTCACCCAGCATGACAACTGATATCATAAATAGGTACCAACCTGACAGTTCTTCCAGCATGACAACTGATATCATAAATAGGTACCAACCTGACAGTTCTTCCAGCATGACAACTGATATCATAAATAGTTACCAACTTGACAGTTCACCCAGCATGACAACTGATATCATAACTAGATACCAACCTGACAGTTCGCCAAGCATGACAACTGATATCATAAATAGTTACCAACTTAACAGTTCACCCAGCATGACAACTGATATCATAAATAGGTACCAACTTGACAGTTCACCCAGCATGACAACTGATATCATAACTAGATACCAACCTGACAGTTCTTCCAGCATGACAACTGATATCATAAATAGTTACCAACTTGACAGTTCACCCAGCATGACAACTGATATCATAACTAGATACCAACCTGACAGTTCTTCCAGCATGACAACTGATATCATAACTAGATACCAACCTGACAGTTCACCCAGCATGACAACTGATATCATAACTAGATACCAACCTGACAGTTCGCCCAGCATGACAACTGATATCATAGATATGTACCAACCTGACAGTTCGCCCAGCATGACAACTGATATCATAACTAGATACCAACCTGACAGTTCACCCAGCATGACAACTGATATCATAACTAGATACCAACCTGACAGTTCTTCCAGCATGACAACTGATATCATAACTAGATACCAACCTGACAGTTCGCCCAGCATGACAACTGATATCATAACTAGATACCAACCTGACAGTTCGCCCAGCATGACAACTGATATCATAACTAGATACCAACCTGACAGTTCGCCCAGCATGACAACTGATATCATAACTAGATACCAACCTGACAGTTCGCCCAGCATGACAACTGATATCATAAATAGTTACCAACCTGACAGTTCGCCCAGCATGACAACTGATATCATAGATACGTACCAACCTAATAGTTCTTCTAGAGTGACAACTAACATCTTGAATAGTTTTAGCCAACAAAATGTCATGATACTTCAGATAACTTTACATTATATTGCCTGAAACTAATAATAAGATGGAGCTACATACTTATTTCCCTGAATATATAGGTACAAAGTAACCAATATATTTATAGTGTACCTAATTAATATTTGTAGTGTACCTAATTAATATTTGTAGTGTACCAGATTCTGTATGCTTGTACATGTGGTATAAAACCGATATGTCAATGTACAGACACATTGCATATGTATACATCTTGTATGAAGGTGCATACCATGACTGAGAGCACTTCAGGTATAAACATACTGCCAGTTTGAAGTCTACTGCGAACAAGTGTGCATCTAATTAGCATGAAATATTGCAAGGTTGTAAATCAAGAGGTCCACTGAATTACCTAATATACTTGTCATGAGTAATAAAATAAAAATGATAGACTAACTTTTGATGAAGTTGCTTGACTTTCAGTTCATTTAGAACTGACTTAGTAAAACTCATGCACCCTCATATCCTTTTACCTGTAGTTTGATATGCTTATTTTTTTTCAGACATCACCTGGAGTTCACCGAAAGAATTCCCTAAATCGTAACGGCTCAGTCAATCGCAGTGGGTCAATCAACCGTAGCAACTCAATCAATCGTAATGGGTCAATCAACCGTGGAAATGGGTCCTTCAACCGAGGTGAATCTGCCTTCACCAAACAAGTGGTCAACCTCACCCCTAATACAAGTTTCCAGAGAAAGAGGGTCTCTCCCAACAATTCGGTAATATAAACCAGCATAATACATTATCAGACTGTTATAGATAAGAAAACTGGTAATTTCTGAGAAAGATAATATAAGAAAATGGATATTTGAACTCTATTATTTTAGTGTATCCTAAGATGGAAGCATCAATAGACACTGTGAAAATTGAAAATGAAAGTTGACCAATATGCTGAATGCAATATTAACTTCTGGTCATGCTTTTCCCAAAAAAGTGTTTGTACACACCACAATACATCCTGCTCATGTCATTCTCAAAAACAATTCTTGTAAATTGTAATTGTTCTGATCCTGAGTTAAGTCCTTTGGTCATATTTTACTGGACTCTTCTATTAATAATTCCACGGCAAGCTAAGAATGCAAACTGCTGGGAAATCCACTGATGAGCTCAGTTACGTTGTGGTAAAATTTTCTGCGTTGTCAAAGATCTTAATAAAGAATGGTATTTCAAACTATTGTGGCTGTTAGCAGTATACATTTGAAAACTATTAGCTGAATTTTAATCACAGGCAAACAGTCTTGTTTTTCTAACGTTTTTTTTCTTCTGTTGCTTTTTCTTTGCTGAACAGCATTCAGTTATATTATATCCAGTTACCATTTGTTCTCCGTTTACGAGACATTTCACTGTGGTTATTACAGGTATTTATCATATTATTTGTATACAAACTAAAGTACCCGGAAAAAGACTACTGAAACAAAACATGCAGATCCATTATGAATTATATGACTGATATTATCCTTATTTATAACAAGTCTGAAGTCATTAATATATTTTTATTTGATTTCAGTTCAATAAGTCTACACCTGGAGGAGGTCAGCTGACAAAGAGTCGCATCGCTAAGGTTTTACGTCTACGTCTCTACCTCCTGCAGCAGATGGGGCCTAACTCCTTCCTCATTGGTGGTGACTCCCCAGACCACAAATTCAGGGTTATCATTGGACCTCAGGTACATGGCAAAACTGAAAAATGATTAGCATTAAAGTGTATAGGTAAAAAGTTATTGTTTCAACAATCAAAAGAACTTTTATACACAACTAAGTTTACATTTTGTGTTGATTGTGGATTGATTATTTTCTAGTCCTGTAGCTGTGGTAAAGGCCCTCATTGTGTCCACGTCCTCTTCGTTATGCTGAGGGTTTTCCAAGTGAGCGAAGGTGATCCTTTATTGGGCAGCAAAACTCTCAAGAACTATGAGGTAAGTTTTCATATATATTGGGAGCATGTGGTTTCATGATTATTCAAGCAACAAAATATTCTTATAGATAATTATGGAGACTGGAATATTTTATTCATCTTAAAAGTCAGTTATCAAATTCATGTTATTATTTGAGATTTACATACTTAAATATGGAGATAAAGGAAGTTGCATAAGAAACATCTAAATGTATATTATGTCATGACTGCAGTTTCTCCACAAACTATGAATGGATTTGACCATGTAATTATTAATGTGCTTATTGGATTAATACTTAATTGAGTACATGCAGTCTGTGATGACAAGCTAAGACATCTTAGTTAAAGTTGTACCAATCACAGCACCACTGAATAAGATTAAATATATCTGATATTATATGTGATATTGTTACTTATATAAAGAGTTGTTTCTATCACTCTATTGTATAGGTGGAGTCTCTGTTCAGAGATTATCATGAAAAAATATCCTCCCGGATACAGAACAGGAAAGAGGAAAAACAAAAGCAACTGAAGAAAATAGAAGAACAGACAGGCACCCCCTCCGATGACTCAACTCCTGCTCCCTCTGAGGCAGATCTAGGGTGGGTATATCTCTGAGGCAGATCTAGGATTGGCATATCTCTGAGGCAGATCTAGGTTGGTATATCTGTGAGGCAGATCTAGGGTTGGTTTATCTCTGAGGCAGATCTAGGGTTGGTATATCTCTGAGGCAGATCTAGGATTGGTATATCTCTGAGGCAGATCTAGGTTGGTATATCTGTGAGGCAGATCTAGGGTTGGTTTATCTCTGAGGCAGATCTAGGGTGGGTATATCTCTGAGGCAGATCTAGGTTGGTATATCTCTGAGGCAGATCTAGGGTTAGTATATCTCTGAGGTAGATGTAGGGTAGAATTAGGGTTGGTTTATCTCTGAGGCAGATCTAGGGTTGGTATATCTGTGAGGCAGATCTAGGGTTGGTATATCTGTGAGGCAGATCTAGGGTTGTTATGTCTCTGAGGCAGATCAAGGTTTGGTTTATCTCTGAGGCAGATCTAGGGTTGGTTTATCTCTGAGGCAGATCTAGGGTTGGTATATCTGTGAGGCAGATCTAGGGTTGGTATATCTGTAAGACATGTCTAGGGTTGGTATATCTGTAAGACATGTCTAGGGTTGGTATATCTCTGGGACTAATCGAGGGTTGGTATATCTGATACTAATCTAGGGTTAATATATCAAATCAAGGGTTGTTAGGTCTCAAAGGTAGAGAAAGAGTTATTATGTATGTCTTACAGGTAGACAATGGGTTGTTATATCTTACAAACAGACCAAGGGTTGTTATACCTCACAGGTAGATCAAGGGTTGGTATATCTCACAGGTAGACCAAGGGTTGGTATATCTCACAGGTAGATCAAGGGTTTTTATATCTCACAGGTAGATCAAGGGTTGTTATATTTGTAAGACATGTCTAGGGTTGGCATATCTGTACAACATTTCTAGGGTTGGTATATCTGTAAGACATGTCTAGGGTTGGTATATCTGTAAGACATGTCTAGGGTTGGTATATCTGTAAGACATGTCTAGGGTTGGTATATCTGTAAGACATGTCTAGGGTTGGTATATCTAACAATTATATTGTATGAGGCCTAATTCAGTAGTTTATTAAGTTTGCTTGTTGACTCCTCCATGTGTTTCCTAATTATCATGAAGATTTGAAATGTTCCCCATCTTGCCTCACAATATGTTATAAGTAAACTGAATATTCCAAAAGTATCCTTATTACCCTTGTGTTTTCCCCAGAGTTGGCAATATCTTTGTTGATTTGTAGAAGTCAGAAAGAGGAGGATGACACATGTCCAATATGTCTTTTGGAAATGCTGGAGGGGGAAAGTCTTTTAAAATGTGAGGATGGCTGTCAGAACCGTCTTCATCACCATTGTATTGCAGTGTGTAAGTATATCTATTAACAGGCTCTTGTATAAATGTTTATTATCCAGGTTTATTAATCAGTTCATTTGAAAAAAGAATTTCATTAATGTAACTTACAATAGATTAAGTTTTTATACTAAACAAAAGGTCAGCAATTTAAAACCTTTGTTTATTGCCAGGGTTTGAACTGTGCCGACGACAAAATGACCCATTGATTTGTCCCCTGTGTAGGACCAAATGGAAAGCGAACAACATAGAAGTGCGAAGGTGAGCAAGCAATATTAACAGTACATTTGAAGTTAGATAGGCTAACTGACAATATCATGAAAATGGTTAGGAATAATCCCCCTAGAAAGGGCCGGTTTCCAAAACGACCCCTTCTCTGATTCAAATTTCCTGTTGGTGGTGCATTGCCCATGCCGTTGTGGTCACAAATCTATAAAGTATAAAGATTTAGGTCACTTGGTTTGTTTTTTATGGCTCCTCAAAGTTGTACCTTTCAGAAGCTGTCTAAGTGTTGATAAAATGTGCATGTTATGTAAAATATTAATGAAAATCTAATCAAATGATAGTCACCGTAAAGAATACATTCATGGCATGATTGTGACAAAAAATCATGTTTCCATCGCGCCATTTGGCTATTTTATGGAAAAAACAATCTCAAAAATGCCATTTTCGATGATAACATTTTAGACACAAAAACTGTGTTTTTTAGAGAATACACCCTTTTATGGGCGTTGGATGCAAACCAATTTTTATCCTATTAAATAGTACGTAATATGCTATTGATGAGAGGAAAAATCATGAAAATGTAAGTGGTGGAACATTTTCAAATGTTGGGTTGAATTAGCCTATGGTTGAATTGCCGATTTTCGACTTTCTTTAGATAATTAACAAAAAAACGAGAGTATTTGCTCGGTATGTTGAGAATATGTACACAGATATGAAAAAAAGTGAGAGAAACACTTTTTCATAAAAAAATCCAAGATGGCTACTTCGCAAGTCCCCGTGGTTGAAGACATTGGCTGACAAATAGACAGAACAACAAACAAAACGTGTTCCTTATGATTTTGGTTGGTTTTCGCATTTACGGGAGTGTTCATAGCTACGGGCGATTGTATAATACCTATATTGATAAGTTTGGTTAGTCACATGGTAACAGGGATCTTTCATATCGAGCCCCAAACATACTTTCGACATATGCACGTTGTTGCCGCATGGAAAACTATTTCAAGTTTTGTCGGAATTTCTTTACCTGTGGTTGTAATGGTCGAGGGTTTTCCAGCGTCCTGTAATACCCAAGGTAGTACAAAATACTGGAGATGTGCGCACACATTCCCATTGTTCTCTCTCCAACTGGGCACTGGCAGTAGTAGTCCTTTATTGGGGCCTCAACATCGGGTGAAACGGTGAACCGTATCCAAACGTTATATTTCGTTTGGCTTTTGTGTTGAGAATGTATTTGACATCGGAGAAGGTCTGGGGAGTGCTGGTTAAGCCACACCTCATAGTCGCCGTCATCACTTAAATGTTCGGCGATGTAACCAGGAGCCAGAGATATCTGATACGTTCCACACGTAATGGTTCTCAAGTAATCAAGATCGAGACGGGGAAACAGTACTTTATTTATTTAATTTTTTTTTTACACATCATAAAACTGTCATGAAAATATCCGCTCTGATATTCAATATAAAAGTTTGTATATAATAAGCTATATAATAGGGTTTCAGACAAGGTTGTTACTCATTTCCCCTTTTCTTTCAATTTACAACCACATTCAGGCGGCGATATGAGAACCTTCCACCACATGGAATTAGCTGATTTTTGGTACACATATGAACAAGTAAAGCTCTATCTGATTTTGTGATGGAAATTTGCATCCAAAACTATATAACGGGAGAAAATTGCAAATTTATGGCATTTTTCTTCATAATTGTGTCTCTGCAAGTGCATTTTCATCCGAGAAGATTTTTTTTTTATGTTTTATGAATAAACACGATGTTTTGGAAATATTTATCAAAAGAAATTTATACTATGTTGCGAATTACAATTTCGAGATAACCTTCTTTTATTTACGAACTTTGATGCTGAAATTGACAACTTTATAAAAATACATTTTCACTGAAATTATGAAATCTAGGTGTCGGAAAGGTGTAAAATTATTTTTCGGAAAAGAAAAAAACAGTAGTTGAGCTAGATAAGAAATTATACGGGGGCAGGCTCCTGTGGAGAATTAACATTACTGGAAACAGGCCCTTTAACATAATTACTCTCCGTGACATAAACCAGTAGATCATATTTTTGAGCACTGTTGTATTGATATGAGACATGTTTCCACAGTGTCTAAAAAGACGGAAGTAACAATCTGAAAACAGGTTTTAGTATAAACAGACAAATATCAATCCATTTTACTCACTAGAAAGAAAAGAAATAATCTTTTTTTGTAAATAATTTGTGAATTGTACTTATTTTTTTGAATTCTAACACCATAATTGATTTTCTTTTTCTGAAGTGATGGTACCCCAGCCAGCAGTGACTCCCCCATGGTACCCCCCAATACGAGGGCCTCATCTCCCCTTCCTACAGAAGGAGAAGAGCGTCTGCCATATGCCGAGCCTATACCTTCCGAGCATGTCACTTCAGCAGCACCTTGGGTCGAGGTAGGTTGTATTCCAAACAGGAATTGCATGGTGTTTGTTGTAAACCTTGTCTTATAATGTCAGAAATTTTCTGGTCCATTTCATAATTACTTACCATACCTCCCAAAAAAAGGCATCAAAAGTAAATAGAAGAGTATTTTTTTCCTGTCTTTCTTTCTTTCATCAAGTATATTCAATGCTAATTTTTGCAGCTACTTGGTGAGGATTTGGTATCCTGTTTCTTCAGCAAAAGTTGGTCAATTCGTGAGTCTGGCCTCAAGCACCTTGGGAAAGAAACTAGAGCAGTGTTGATGAGAAATATGGCAGAGGGTCGGCAAGGCACAATTACCTCCCCTGTCAGACAAGATGCTACACACAAGATGCTGGAGTCCTGTTGTCAGATACTCAGTTTCATGTGTCTAGACCCTGTATATAAGGTTTATGTGGCTAGTCTAGTAAGTGCCTCTCTAGTTCAGTCTTTGGAATGTAATGTAAAATTTTAGGGATATACATTATAAAAACTTTGTGGTAAGAATTGAATAATGAAATGATATTAGCTTGATTTACCCCATAAATCTGCATTTGCCCCGTAAAGAAATTTTAAGGGGATTAGGCAATGTGCTGAGGAAGACATATCAGTAGATAAATTGCACAGGAGAGCTGAAAATTCAGCAAGGAAGCAAATGTTAAGACGGAGATGGTTATATAAAACTTTATCTGTACTTGAATGTGTTATATTCCTGAAATATTTGATAGAGTTCAAATGAAGTATAAATAAGAGTATGTAAAAAATAATGGGTTGATATTTTTAACAGCGGACCTTGAGGACATTCCTTTCATACACGCCATGTAGAGATCAGCTACAGCGCAGAAAATTACAACACCTCCTGAAGCCTGTCCTACACGCCATCATCATTAAATGTACAGACGGTAACAGGTATGTGTTACTGATCCTGTGTGGTCTCTGATTAAACCTACATATACTAGAGTATCAGATGAGCCATTGCTAGCCTATTGATTTTATATAATGAAGCTCAAGTTTCACTGATATAAAACCCAATCCAGACAGAAAAAATATTACAAAAAATTTTATGAAAATATCCTTTTTTTTTATATTGTGGAGAATTCTGAGATCTTGCATAATTAGACACTGTACTGATGTTCAGTCATCCAATATAATTGAGAAAAAAGCATGTTAATGCACAGTCTTCATATTTTTTATTGTATGGAATTTCTAAAGGTTGGCAAATATGTGAATTTTGTAATATATGGGAGGTAATTACAGGAAAGCAATAGAAAAATACAAATGACTTGATTAGCAAGAGAATGACACAGTCGTCCAATATAGCTGTTTATATATATACGTGCTTTACAGAATAAAAGCAAAGTAATTTAAGGATCGCATACTCAGTTCGTTGTTTTTCTTGAAATAATTTGGCAACTAAATTGGAAGATATGATCATATATGGTGATGTATGTCCAGCCATTCTACTGACTAATGTAATTCATATAAGAAGTTATTTGCAATTTAAATGAAATCTTTAGTTACTTGTAAGACATTGAATGCCCCCCTCTTTCTCCAAAGCTAACCCCGACCCTCAAAAAAGTTATTATTTCAATACAGTAAAGCCAGAATCATTTTTTACTTTTTCAAAGGATTAACAAATGGTTTCAAGTGATTTTACAGACAAACAGGGATTTTTCAAGATTAAAGTTAATTTATGAGTTATCTGTATATTACAGGCGGACAAGTCAGCTGTCCCTGTCTACAGCCATTGAGCTGGCTAAGGGACAAGATGGAGAGCTAGCAGTTGGCAAGGATATCCACAATGGAGGTATGGGTTTTAGTTCAGAGACACCTACCAATCATTAATAGTACAATGGTGTATTGCTTTATGTTTATCTAATGATGCTGTCTCACCTTTTTATAATTACTATGTAGTGTATTGACTTGATTTATTGGAAATCAGAAGAAAACAATAAAGTTTACAGGCTTTGACAAGTTTTCAATCAGTTTCTTGTATTTAGGTCATCAATAGGGAAAACTTAAACTGTAATGTGATAACGAAATGCATCTCAATCTAGTGAAAATGAATAACGTGTCTTTTTTTGTCTGTTAAGTAACCAAACTTTTCCTGTTGCAGGCACATATGGTATGGATAGTCTGGAATATGTTGTGAGTTGTGCCACAGAGGAATATGATGCAGACACCATTTCATGGCAGTGGTTGCTTGGAAGATTGTATGTACTGGAACTGATGATGAAGCAGCTTCTAAAGTAGAAGGTGCCACAGCAGCCACGCCTTCTAGATCATCCAATTATGAACGACTTCTTTCCTGTGCTAGATTTGCTGTAAAAGCAGTAGGCAATTCTCATATGAGAGTCAGTCGCATGGCAAGACGTGTTTTCTTTCTCGTTGCAAAATTTTCTGCCCACATGGACAATATTATAGAAGATCTTGATGAGTTACTTATAGGACTAGACTCAAATGTAGCTTTGTCAATGAAAAAAAGACTTTATCGCATAGTGGAGGATTTTCAGGTATCAGAAAAAAATGTGAATAAATTACATCAGGGTACATTGAAATATCGTAGAAATTTTGACAATTCTCCAGCTGATTCTCCGTTTGACACACCTGTCTCAAGTCCTCGCTGTGTTTCTCCAGCAACAGTCTCCTCCTCTCACTCAGACTGCCAAAGTGAAACTAGCACCTCAAGCAAACATGCCCCACTTGTGCCACCTAACACACCCATTCGAGGTCGAAAGAAACAGCGTGAGAGGGCTGACAAGGCAGACAAGGCAGTTGAGGCAGAGGCAGGAGCCTTACCTGTTCCATTGTTAGAGAAAGATGAAAACGTTTTAAGTGACATACACACTATGCCTCTGGTGAAGGACAAGGTTAAATCACCACCTCACAGTGTGATGACACCACCATTCTCTGCTGAGCCTTCTCCAGGGAAACAGACTCCACCCCCTATCCCACCTAGACCACTGAACAGGACCAAAAGTTATGAAATCTTAAATGATCGTTTTTCATTGTCACCTCTGCCTGTGGTCCAAAGAATTAATTCAAGTGACATTAGAAATAATAATATTGACAATGATGAAAACATTCAAAATATGCTGAAAGGTATCAGCTCCAGTGATTGTAAAAGTAAGGGTAAAAATGCATATGTTAATCAACAAAGTAGTGTTTTTTAATCTGTGATAAGGAACCAGCACTGAAAAGTGAATCATGTTCGATAAAATATAAGACTTTGGCATCCCAGAGACTTTCTTTTGAAGGAGATGATGAGACAAGTAAACCTGTCTGCACTAGTGGCATTATGTCAATATCCTCAGATGAAAAAACCATCTCCTCAGATGATTCTCTGGATCGGCCTCGACGAAGGTCTGGAGCCAGTAAGTCCTGTCTGGCCACCCCTCAACATCTCTCCAGTGATGAATTACTGGAGAATAGCTGCAGTAGAAGTACACCATCGTGTACACCAGACAGAGAGAAACCAGTGACCTTTAAAACAGAGGTCACTGTGCTCACACCAAAGCATTCACCAAGTCACACAGTGGACACATGTAAGTCTAGTGTTTGAGTCGGTTCATGATATTGATGTCTCTTGTGTATAATACCATTTACTTGGATATACTCTCAGAACAACAGCCTTAAAAACAAGATAAATATGTGTGAAGTGTCAATTTGTAGATAAAGTTTCATACCTATATTCTTATAATATTTCTGTTCTAATTATTAAACTCTAACCGTAATTTTGGGAAGTTTTTCTGTGGCCCTAGATGGCAATGACAAGACCTGTAATGGTGGGTTTTTTGGCCCAAGATGGCAATGACAAGGCCTGTGAAATAATTTTTTGGCCCTAGATGGCAATGACAAGACCTGTGCAAATAATTTTTTTTGGCCCTAGATGGCAATGACAAGGCATGTGCAAATAATTTTTTTTGGCCCTAGATGGCAATGACAAGGCCTGTGCAAATAATTTTTTTTGGCCCTAGATGGCAATGACAAGGCATGTAATGATTTTATTTTGGGCCCTAGATGGCAATGACAAGGCCTGTGCTTGTAAAGAAGAAGTAGAGAAGGAGGAGGCTATTGCTCTATCTGAGGCTATGAAGGTGTCATGGTTAGAGCCGCCGAAACCTGTTGTACCGGGACTCACTCCAACAGACAAGGAACAAGTCATCACTATACGAATACAGCCAGATGTAAGTTACCTTTATATAACACACAGTATACAGCCAGATGTAAGTTACCTTTACATAACACACAGTATACAGCCAGATGTAAGCTACCTTTATATAACACACAGTATACAGCCAGATGTAAGTTACCTTTACATAACACACAGTATACAGCCAGATGTAAGTTACCTTTACATAACACAAGGTATACAGCCAGATGTAAGTTACCTTTACATAACACACAGTATACAGCCAGATGTAAGTTACCTTTACATAACACACAGTATACAGCCAGATGTAAGTTACCTTTACATAACACACAGTATACAGCCAGATGTAAGTTACCTTTATATAACACACAGTATACAGCCAGATGTAAGTTACCTTTACATAACACACAGTATACAGCCAGATGTAAGTTACCTTTATATAACACACAGTATACAGCCAGATGTAAGTTACCTTTACATAACACACAGTATACAGCCAGATGTAAGTTACCTTTACATAACACACAGTATACAGCCAGATGTAAGTTACCTTTACATAACACACAGTATACAGCCAGATGTAAGTTACCTTTATATAACACACAGTATACAGCCAGATGTAAGTTACCTTTACATAACACACAGTATACAGCCAGATGTAAGTTACCTTTACATAACACACAGTATACAGCCAGATGTAAGTTACCTTTACATAACACACAGTATACAGCCAGATGTAAGTTACCTTTACATAACACACAGTATACAGCCAGATGTAAGTTACCTTTACATAACACACAGTATACAGCCAGATGTAAGTTACCTTTACATAACACACAGTATACAGCCAGATGTAAGTTACCTTTACATAACACACAGTATACAGCCAGATGTAAGTTACCTTTACATAACACACAGTATACAGCCAGATGTAAGTTACCTTTACATTACACACAGTATACAGCCAGATGTAAGTTACCTTTACATTACACACAGTATACAGCCAGATGTAAGTTACCTTTACATAACACACAGAAAGTATTTTTTGATTACTTAATTATATAAATTAAGACAATTCTATTTTATTTGTATTGATATATTACAGGATTATGGTAAAAACATGTCAGACAACAGCAATAACACCAACCAGCCTGCCCTGTTCCTGGAAAATGTTCACTGGGTGAAGGGACCACTCCTCGGGACTGGGGCATACAGCACTTGTTACCAGGCCAGAGATGTGAAGAGTGGTGTGATCATGGCTGTTAAACAGGTAAAAGCTACTAGAACAAAGATGTTAGGTAGTTATACAGGTATCAATACCACAGTTATACAAGACCAGTGATTAGTTTCTGATCATTACCACAATACAGAGTATTTACAAATAAGATGTTTTAATATAAACAGAGCACTATTATATAAATTAAGTTCTAGGTATTGATATATACTACAGGATTAGTTCTGACAGGTAAAAACAATGTCAGATACACAACTAAAATTTACAAGACTATAGATGTTTTGAGACTAGTTATATAAATTAAACAGGTATTCTACCACAGCTATTTACAAGACTATAGATGTTAGGTAGTCTAACAGGTATCGATACCACAGTTAATTACAAGACTATAGATGTTAGGTAGTCTAACAGGTATCGATACCACAGCTATTTACAAGACTATAGATGTTAGGTAGTCAAACAGGTATCGATACCACAGCTAATTACAAGACTATAGATGTTAGGTAGTCTAACAGGTATCGATACCACAGCTATTTACAAGACTATAGATGTTAGGTAGTTATACAGGTATCTATACCACAGCCAATTACATGACTATAGATGTTAGGTAGTTAAACAGGTATCGATACCACAGCTATTTACATGACTATAGATGTTAGGTAGTTAAACAGGTATCGATACCACAGCCAATTACAAGACTATAGATGTTGGGTAGTCAAACAAATATAGAGACCACAGCCATTTAGAAATAAGCTTGGCAGTCAAGCTTATATAGATCTACAGTATATAACTATGCGCCACTCAGATAAGAGGAGGCTGTACAGGAATGCGTGCATCCATAATAACCTTGTATACAAGATTAATCATTATTCAAAGAACGGAGTTAGTTTATATTCACAACATAGCATCACACCACCAATGTCTACACCTTATTGAAGATAGCCAATGAATTACCTGTAATATGTAACTACATATATACAGGTGACTTCTGCCTCCCAATACAATATTTATATTATTTTTATTTCAGATATCTTTTTGTCGGAACACTCCTTCCGAGCAGGAAAAGGTGGTGGAAACTATCACAGAAGAGATTCACATGATGACCAAACTGAATCATCCCAATGTTGTTAGAATTTTAGGTGCCACACGGCAAGGCTGTCACTTCAACATGTTCGTAGAATGGATGCCAGGTAAGAACACTATTGGGATCATGTTTTGTATTTCATGGAGCAGAATTCAATGTGAAGGGATAAATCAGTTGTGGTATAAATCTAAATAGAACTTGTTGGTTGATAAAGACTGCTAATTTTGACCAATGTTTTTGGTACAGCTGGATCTCTGGCCTCACTGCTGTGCACTTATGGTGCCTTTTAGGAGAATGTGATGACCAGTTACACCCTTCAGTTATTACGAGGGATGGCCTATCTCCATGACAACCATGTCTTACACAGGGATCTCAAGGGTAAGTTCTTCTTTCTAGTCTCACATATTCCTGTCATTGGTTTTAGATTTGGCTTCTATGAACAGAGCTCTTAGACCTGAGCTTATCCTCCTTTATGTGGACTGTTTTATCAACTCGAAGGCTAGTGTGGACCAAAATGGTAATGGCCAGATCATCAAAATTTGGAACAAAATACTATTTATATTCTAATGAAATATCTGGAACATTTAAAAGCCTATGGATATATGTTACATGCAGACAGCTATACTAGCATATCTATATTACAATATGCCAAGTGAGGCAACTCATTATTTTGAATGGATGGGATGTCAGGAGCAGAGCTTATCACTGGACATTGAAAAAGAATTTGCCTGCATTTATACTGAAATTCCATTAGATGTGGGTGGGCTTCTTGCAAAGCATGTGCTTATTGCCAAAAAAAGATGTTACATTTTCCATGACCTGTCTACTCTCTGTACAGGAGCCAATTTGTTGGTGGACAGCACTGGACAGCGATTGAGGATTGGAGATTTTGGTGCAGCAGCTCGTCTTGCTTCTCAGGCCACAGGGGCAGGAGAGTTTCAGGGCACCATTGCCTTCATGGCACCAGAGGTAGTGTTTCTTTTAATAAAAGAGCTATCGGCATTTGTGTTAATTAACTGTTGTAACTACTGGATAGATGGAGTTTATGTAACATTTATTTGTCAGGTTACTTCAATAAGAGCAAAAATATCACAATTTCAGAAATAATTGACTAATTTGAATACAGAAATTTATCCAAGTTCCTTGATTTAAAGGTCATAAAAATGTTTGTAGAGTATAAAGTTTGCTGATAAAAATAACACTCTGATGACTTTTATTGTTTGTACTTCTTGTTTGTATTTCTCCTCGCACCAGATTTTTTTTAATTTGATGTGAGGAATATGCAAATTTATTCAATAGCATAGATGTTGATGGCAACACAATAAGCAAACACTCTCTATCAAACAGGTATTCTGTCTATGTAATATACACAAATAACTGAGGATGGCAGACAAAATTGTTGTGAAGAAGAATAATTATGCCAAAATTTTCTTTAAAAAAAATCATTATTGTTCATTTCTCATATATTTCACCAAGCTTAGTTTGAGCTCTGTTTTATGTATTGATAAACTGTTTGTACAGGTGTTAAGGGGAGAGAACTATGGTAGGGCGTGTGACATATGGAGTGTAGGATGCTGTATGATAGAAATGGCTACAGCCAAGCCTCCCTGGGGAGCCAAAGATATCTCCAACCACCTTGCACTCATTTTCAAGGTCAGTGTAAAATAGCAGACATCATTATCATTACTATTTTTACACAAAGTACTAGATAATTACCATCAGATTTGATCCTCTGATCAATCTCAGGTGTAAGTTGTGCAGTATCACTTTGGAACATTGTCAAGGTCACAAATTTTAACTTCAATTTTTTTTTCTGAAGTAATCATTGCATCACATGTTATGTCAAGGTCAAGTGGTTAAATTGAAGATCTCATTCATTAAAAACATCTTGTCAGAAATGTTTAAGCCATATCTTAAATGTATCTGCATTGTAGCGTTACTCTGTAATATTGTTGAAGTTAATGCAGAGGTGTGTTTACAGAATGGCTTTAATTATTATGATATTGATATGCTAAAATCTGGCATTTTAAAATTTCACATTCATTTTCAATGAAAAGGAAATTAGATTTTTGAAATGAACAACTTTACTTTCAAAAGTGCTGTTTAGTATGAGTTGTATTGTTCACCAGGAACAACGCTATAAGTTTGTGATTTGGTCACACCTCAAGCAAGTCAATGAAATGTAGCCATTAGGCTTAACAAGTTATCTATAAATCCTGGCATGAAAGTTTATGAGGTTTATGCCTTGGAAGATATTGATTCAGTGACAGGAGGTGCTAATTTGGCTGAAGCAGTCACGATAATGGTTTAATGATTTGATTACAAGCCAGGTTCAGCACATGCTGATAATTTGTTGATAATTTGTTTGTAACATCAAATAGTAATATACGGAGATTTGATCAAATGTCATATTTATTCAACCACTCACGAACATTATTTGATATTATGATAACAAAACTGGATGAACAGAGCATTTCAAATGAAGTCAGGCTAGTGCCTTCAGTAAGCTAAAAAATATCACAGACATTGTTCGTCTCATTGTAGATTGCTACATCACAGCAGCCACCCCCAATCCCAGATAACATATCACCACCAGTGCGAGACCTGATGCTGAGGTGTTTAGAACAGAAAAAAGAAGAGAGACCTTCAGCCAAGGACTTACTCATCCATCCACTGTTTACCCAGTATATGTCACAGAAAACCTTACATGTGTCCAACTTATAGATCCTTTAATTACACTGAAACCAGCTGTTTTCTCCTGAACTGGAACTACTTTCTTCTCAGTTAGTGATCCCCAGTTTTTATGACCTTGATTTCTTGGAGAAAACTTCTAGATACAATAGAACTTATTCCCAGTTTTTGAAAGAAAAAAAAGGCAAAATTTGTAAAAAGTATTTTTAGGCTGTCAAGAAGGAAAGGAAACAAGAGTCTTATAATCTATGATTTCATTTAAGTTGTAAACTAGATCTGTGATCCAAAGAAAAAACAGCTCAAGAAGGAGAGATCTTATAGTCAATAAATGCAATCTCTAATTTACAGAATATATGAGGATTCTGAGATGTTTCATTAAATTTATCTTTGTAGCATTGTCATTAATGATTTTAACAATCAGGGACTGTAGTTATATAGGACTTCATTAATATCACATCCATCTTCTCGCTCTACATGTGAGAAAATATTAATTTGATACACTTGATTAATTTAATTTCAAAACATGTTTTATAGATTTTTAAGAAGAATTCTCTTTAGACATTTCTCCAAAGAAAGACATTCAGCTATTACAAAAGATGGTGCTTTTGTTTGTTAAACGTTGTTATTTGTTATCAATTAATTTGAATTGTTGAAAAAAAGCATAATGAATTATGGATTTCCATGTGTTTATACATGTAAATTATTTAACCCTGTGTATGTACATATGGTTTACCTATGTGTGCTTCATATATATATATATACATATATATATTTGATATAAGGTAAACAGTGATGTTTGTTCTACAAAATTGAAATACTGATTATATTCATTTAAAAGATAAATACAAAAGTGCATGATATAACATTTTTTATTAAGATATTTCTTAATTAGACTTTACATTGATCATGTAAGAGATAGTCACTGTAGTGATGTATTGTAAGTGCTGTATGTCCTTAAATCCACTTTATTGTGACTGAGGTTTTCAAACAATTATAATTTTACATTGGCTGCCATATCAAGACACTGTATAACAAAAAGTTAGTGGCTAGTTTCTTTTGTGTTTTAAGCCTAATAATCCTTTTAAGGATAGAAAATTCTCATGAATGTCACATAATACATATAGTTTTTTCATTTGAAATCTTACTTGTTACATTTTAATTTCGTGATCTGTTCATTGCCACAAAAATTAATCATACTTATGTATATAGATCATTTGAAATCTCGCTTGATTGCCAAAAGGTGTCACTTTTATATACAAGGTATTTTGGAGTTATATACAAACTCTACACTGACAGTTTGGAAAAATGTTAATGTACATGTCTATAGCATTTACCTTGTAACATTTATTATAACGAGTAATGTAATATTTGGCATCAGTAAACATACATACACAGTTGTTTTAAGTGCTCTGATGACTTCAACATTAGGTTTAGTCAGTATGATTCGTGTTAAATAACATCACATATAATGATATATATATCCCTTGTCAGATAACTACATTTTATTACATTTTATGTGATAAACTTATGTATGTATTATCAAATACACATCACATTATGGGTTTAAGATGTGTCAGTTCAATATCCAACATATACTATAATTGCAAAAATTAGACACTGTTGAAGAAAAATCCTGTTACAGAGTATGTTCATCCCTACATATATGATCTGATACATACATATGTCTACATGTTTAATCTGATATATACATATGTCTACATGTGTCATCTGATATATACACGAGTCTTCATATATAATCTGATACATACATGTTGCTTCATGTGTAATCTGATACATACATGTGTCTACATGTATAATCTGATACATACATGTGTCTACATGTATAATCTGATACATACATATGCCTACGTGTATAATCTGATATATACATGTGTCTTCATGTTTGATGTGTCTACATATATAATCTGACATATACATGTGTGTACATGTTTGATACATGTGTCTACATATATAATCTGATACATACATGTGTCTACATATATAATCTGATACATACATGTGTGTACATGTTTGATACATGTGTCTACATATATAATCTGATACATACATGTGTCTACATATATAATCTGATACATACATGTGTGTACATGTTTGATACATGTGTCTACATATATAATCTGATATATACATATGCCACCATGTAACAGCTGATACAAACATGCATATCATTAATACTGCAATATTTACAAATCAATACAGCATCTTTATATTGATAATCAAATCAAATGCTCAATTAAACCCTCTGTTAGAAATGTATCTTGTTATATTTTTCTCAAATCAGATTGTTACCAGTTATTCTGATAAAGATTGCACAATCCTGTAGTAATTTTCTGTTTTTGTAATCTTGGCACTTTAAATTTGTTGGTGTTTTTACATACTGAGTTACCACAAACTGTATTCTATTTTAATTTTTTTTTCTTTTCAGATTTCATTGAATTATACAACATAAGAGGTTTTGTTTTATATTTCTAGGTAATATGTTTATTCAAGTCTTTTACAATGATATCTGTATTTATTCAGCTGTAAGCCTTTATCTATTCATAAACTAACCAAAATCTATTTGCTGTTTGGTAGAATTAAAAATATTTTCACTAAAATGATTCTGCAAAAACCCAACCCCTATATATGAGTCAAAAGTCATTTCCTTGCCCCTGGGCTGAGTGTGTTATGCCCTATCCCCTTAGCTTTGTCAGAGGTTATGTTATGGCCATAGGCTTAGTCGGAGATAATGTCCTGACCCTTGGGCTCAGTCAGAGGTAATGTCTTGACCTTTGAGCACAGTAAGAGGTAATGTCTTGACCCTTGGATTCAGTCAGAGGTAACGTCTTGACCCTTAGGCTCAGTCAGAGATAATGTCTTGACCCTCAGGCTCAGTCAGAGGTAATGTCTTGACCCTCAGGCTCAGTCAGAGGTAATGTCTTGACCCTTGGACTCAGAGGTAACGTCTTGACCCTTAGGCTCAGTCAGAGATAATGTCTTGACCCTTGAGCACAGTTAAAGATGATGTCCTAATCATTGCAGAATGAGTAAGTTGTGCTATAGAAAAAAGTCACTAGCAAATCTTTATCCATTTCTTTGGTTAATATGCCATAAGACAGGAATGCTTCTGGACAGACTACAAACAATGATTGTTACTTGAAAATCCTCACTGTAACCTTTATTATCATATTCCACTGTCATTATGATAGAAATATCTCTCTTGAAAACTAAAATATCAACCAAATTCACCCAAAACCAAATTTATAGTACTAATTTTGATCTAATGGGTAACCATGGTTAATATGTGTAAATATTGGATGAGAATGACTGACCTTTCTTTTATATTCTCTCCACTTCTCCAGTTAAGTTATTCATAGGTCACCAACTTACACTTACATACTCATGTTATCTCGCTGGAACGGAATATCTCACAGAGCAAGTTATTATGGTAATAACCCTGTAAGTCCTACTGAAAACCCTATACAATAATTAGCCAGTACAGACAGTATGTAGTACAGACTGAATGTCAGAGTAATGAGTATTTACTGAGTGATAGATTATCAATAACAGATTTGTTGTTAAGAGTATCGAGTATGCACTGGATGTTAGAATTTGGAGTACAGACAGGGTGTTAGAGTATGGAGTACAGAGTGGGTGTTAGAGTATGGAATACAGAGTGGATGTTATAGTATAGAGTACAGAGTGGGTGTTAGAGTATGGAGTACAGAGTGGGTGTTAGAGTATGGAGTACAGAGTGGGTGTTATAGTATAGAGTACAGAGTGGATGTTATAGTATAGAGTACAGAGTGGGTGTTAGAGTATGGAGTACAGAGTGGGTGTTAGAGTATGGAGTACAGAGTGGGTGTTAGAGTATGGAGTACAGAGTGGGTGTTAGAGTATGGAATACAGAGTGGGTGTTAGAGTATGGAGTACATAGTGGTTGTTAGAGTATGGAGTACAGAGTGGGTGTTAGAGTATGGAATACAGAGTGGGTGTTAGAGTATGGAGTACAGAGTGGGTGTTAGAGTATGGAGTACAGAGTGGGTGTTAGAGTATAGAGTACAGAGTGGGTGTTAGAGTATGGAGTACAGAGTGGGTGTTAGAGTATGGAGTTCAGAGTGGGTGTTAGAGTATGGAGGTCAGAGTGGGTGTTAGAGTATTGAGTTCAGAGTGGGTGTTAGAGTATGGAGTACAGAGTGGGTGTTAGAGTATGGAGTACAGAGTGGGTGTTAGAGTATGGAGTACAGAGTGGGTGTTTGAGTATGGAGGTCAGAGTGGGTGTTAGAGTATGGAGTTCAGAGTGGGTGTTAGAGTATGGAGTACAGATTGGGTGTTTGAGTATCGAATACAGACTGGGTACTGAGAGTGTTGACTTTATATGTAGCCACTGGTCTGCACTGGTTGTGAAATTTCCTCATGTATCATACTAGGTTGGATTGCATGACATTATACTGGTCATTCCAGCTATGTTTCTTTACTCAATACAAGGTTGTGATGTTGACATCAGGTTGTGACACATCATATGGCTGGTCTTTGTTATACATTCTCCTCAATCACATTCGGTTGTATTTTCTCATGAATGAAAAAAGGGAGAATTCTAACCAAAGTTCAATGCTTTTCAGCTAGTCTCCAATCATTGGACATAATCAGTGTTGAGATTTGTTTTTAAAATCCCAGAACTGAAACTTGAATGCATGTTTTATGAAGCATACTTACTTGGCTAAATATTGATTTAGAATGTAAATTGGTAGATCAATTTGTATATACAATTTTTGTATAATTTCTTACATGACTGTTTTATCTTACATGTTTTCTTCTCTTTTAATTGTTTTGTTTTTGTTTTAAAAATAAATGGTGTGATTTAAGCAGAATAAAAGTCATTATTGTTGTAAAAAACTGTTTTGGAAGTGTTGGGTTAATTGATAAAATATGCAACATTTTAATGTAATTTAAGTTGGAATGGTTTGGAAATAGTAAATTCTGCTTATTTTATTCTTTGTTTAAATGGAAATTAATTAATAATTTGAATGATGTGAAAACAAAAACTATTGATTTTATGTAATCTTCAGTGTGATGACCCTGCTGGCTATTCATTCTTTTGTTAAGTAGCACATATCTATTATTTATTTGGGGTGTAATATGATAAGTGTTGGTAAGTTATGTGGTAGTGACTTACATAGAGATCTCTAGTCATAGCACAGGTTGTCATGGTAACAATTTCGTGTGTATATACTAGTCACAGGTTAATGGAGGGAGGGGAGTAGAACTGTCAAGTTACAAAATTTACATTTCATTAAGAAACCAATGAAAGGTAAGCTTCAGTAGCACAAATACAGGTAGTAGCATGTTAAATGAACAGCATTTTTTTTAAATACTGTAGACAGTCACTTGAGATAGTGTTTGTGATTGCAAACTTGAAGAAAAGAAGCAAATAAAGTTTCTGTTGATGAATCAACAGAAAAGTTTGTATAGGAATGTTTTATTTACCCTGTGAGGCTAGATCCTGAGCATGTTTGCATTATGTCTTTGCTATGTTGATATATATAGTTTTCAGAGTCATACCTCTCCTCCTAATATATATACATTGACAAGTCTAATTGAAAGATGCTCAATCCCTATTACAACTATAAGGTTTATTAATACAGGATAATGATGTATGTGATGTATGTAAAACATGGCAGTAACAAAGAAGTGGTATGTGTTACATCACTTGATCATACCAAAATTTGATTGCAAGATTCCTTTTACATAACTTGCTGTGTTAGTATAGCTGGCATTTGTTAACACTGTTTTGATTATGTATAACGAGACATTATAAAATTTTACTGTGGTATATACATAACAAGGTCTGATATTTTCCTGTACATATATAACATTTTACTGTGTTATATATGTATTAAAAAAATTCCTGCACTGTACATTATGATTCATCTTCAGGTCCAAGTTACACGAAAAGACAATGTGATCTCATAGTAGCAGTTGATCTATGAGTTTGTAGTTGTACCATGTTTACCTGGTCAACATTTTTTCCGGGTCACTTTATATACATCTTCAACAATGATACATAGGGACTCGAGCACCAGTGTTGACTTAAAACATGGTTATCTCCCCTTACATTTTAGTTATGTGTCTACCTCAGATTGGATAGAGGGGTCTTACCTCAGTAACACTTCATCACAGTCATTAGTAATTAACTGTCAAATATTTATCAGGAACTGTATAACTTAGCATATGGATGCATATCATATATCAGCATGACATTTAACATTATTAGTACTCTATGTTTTAGCACACAGCAAGTCAAATTGTCTTGTTCAGATATTTTTATAAGAAATATATATTTGTATATCAGTGACTACCAGTATATATGAATATTTTTATCCGAAATTTACCATTTTAAAATTTATCATTACACAATATGAATAGATAATTGTATAATTTTCATTTATGATGATCAAGACAATTACTGATCAATCAATTAAAATTTGTCTACGTATCACTAGATCTCCTGTGTATGTGTGAAGAGTCTATCCCTTGGTGTTTTTTGTGGATACATTGTACAAAGAAATTGCCTCCCACATCAGCAATGATGTGAAACACAAGAAACATATTCTTAATTATTTGGAAATTCTTTATTAAATCAAGGTTTTTTTTTTTTTTAATCTTTTCCAGGTTATTGATGTTGATGATGTTCATTACTAAATGTGTCTTCAATAAGGTGAACTTTTGAATGTTATCATACTCATGTAGATACTAACCGACTGCAACAGGTTTGCTGGTACTGTTGCTGATATCGATATATTATAAATATAAAAGACAAAGACATAGAAATTTTATTTATTAAAAATGTATATCTTATAAGATAATATTTGTTGGTATATTATCATTGTATTGCAGAATTATTTTGCAATAAAACTAATTACCATGATAATATCTGTTGAATACATTCCTTATCAAATTCCTGAAGCTGATAAACCTATTAATTGGATTTATATTTGAATTTATAATTTATTAATCTGGAAATGAAATTGCTGTAATATCTTTCATGTTT